>NC_064642.1:794476491-794779521 GCF_023864345.2 Schistocerca serialis cubense | reverse complement strand
GTGTGCCATTGATAAACACTCTTCCACCCGATTTTTCACATAGTGCAGAGTCACGCTATGCTCGGCAACCAACAACTCTGTCTCACCAATGCAAGGCATAGTTCAGCATCCACTTAGTATAGGTTCGTAACTGAGGTGTGCCATTGATAAACACTCTTCCACCCGATTTCTCACTTAGTGCAGAGTCACGCTATGCTCGGCAACCAACAACTATGTCTCACCAATGCAAGGCATAGTGCAGCATCCACTTAGTATAAGTTCGTAACTGAGGTGTGCCATTGATAAACACTCTTCCACCCGATTTTTCACATAGTGCAAGGTCACGCTATGCTCGGCAACCAACAACTCTGTCTCACCAATGCAAGGCATAGTGCAGCATCCACTTAGTATAAGTTTGTAACTGAGGTGTGCCATTGATAAACACTCTTCCACCCGATTTCTCACATAGTGCAGAGTCATGCTCTGCTCGGCAACCAACAACTCTGTCTCACCAATGCAAGGCATAGTGCCGCATCCACTTAGTATAAGTTTGTAACTGAGGTGTGCCATTGATAAACACTCTTCCACCCGATTTCTCACATAGTGCAGAGTCACGCTATGCTCGGCAACCAACAACTCTGTCTCACCAATGCAAGGCATAGTGCAGCATCCACTTAGTATAAGTTCGTAACTGAGGTGTGCCATTGATAAACACTCTTCCACCCGATTTCTCACATAGTGCAGAGTCACGCTATGCTCGGCAACCAACAACTCTGTCTCACCAATACAAGGCATAGTGCAGCATCCACTTAGTATAAGTTTGTAACTGAGGTGTGCCATTGATAAACACTCTTCCACCCGATTTCTCACATAGTGCAGAGTCATGCTATGCTCGGCAACCAACAACTCTGTCTCACCCATGCAAGGCATAGTGCAGCATCCACTAAGTATAAGTTTGTAAGTGAGGTGTGCCACTGATTAACACTCTTCCACCCGATTTCTCACATAGTGCAAAGTCATGCTATGCTCGGCAACCAACAACTCTGTCTCACCAATGCAAGGCATAGTGCAGCATCCACTTAGTATAAGTTTGAAACTGAGGAGTGCCATTGATAAACACTCTTCCACCCGATTTCTCACACAGTGCAGAGTCATGCTATGGTCAGCAACCAACAACTCTGTCTCACAAATGCAAGGCATAGTGCAGCATCCACTTAGTATAAGTTCGTAAATGAGGTGTGCCATTGATTAACACTCTTCCACACGATTTCTCACATAGTGCAGAGTCATGCTATGCTCGGCAACCAACAAATCTGTCTCACCAATGCAAGGCATAGTGCAGCATCCACTTAGTATAAGTTCGTAACTGAGGTGTGCATTGATAAACACTCTTCCACCCGATTTCTCACATAGTGCAAAGTCGTGCTATGCTCGGCAACCAACAACTCTGTCTCACCAATGCAAGGCATAGTGCAGCATCCACTTAGTATAAGTTTGTAACTGAGGTGTGCCATTGATTAACACTCTTCCACCCGATTTCTCACATAGTGCAGAGTCATGCTATGCTCGGCAACCAACAACTCTGTCTCACCAATGCAAGGCATAGTGCAGCATCCACTTAGTATAAGTTCGTAACTGAGGTGTGCCACTGATAAACACTCTTCCACCCAGTTTCTCACATAGTGCAGAGTCATGCTATGCTCGGCAACCAACAACTCTGTCTCACCAATGCAAGGCATAGTGCCGCATCCACTTAGTATAAGTTCGTAACTGAGGTGTGCCATTGATAAACACTCTTCCTCCCGATTTCTCACTTAGTGCAGAGTCACGCTATGCTCGGCAACCAACAACTATGTCTCACCAATGCAAGGCATAGTGCAGCATCCACTTAGTATAAGTTCGTAACTGAGGTGTGCCATTGATAAACACTCTTCCACCCGATTTTTCACATAGTGCAGAGTCACGCTATGCTCGGCAACCAACAACTCTGTCTCACCAATGCAAGGCATAGTGCAGCATCCACTTAGTATAAGTTCGTAACTGAGGTGTGCCATTGATAAACACTCTTCCACCCGATTTCTCACATAGTGCAGAGTCACGCTATGCTCGGCAACCAACAACTCTGTCTCACCAATGCAAGGCATAGTGCAGCATCCACTTAGTATAAGTTTGTAACTGAGGTGTGCCATTGATAAACACTCTTCCACCCGATTTCTCACATAGTGCAGAGTCATGCTATGCTCGGCAACCAACAATTCTGTCTCACCAATGCAAGGCATAGTGCCGCATCCACTTAGTATAAGTTCGTAACTGAGGTGTGCCATTGATAAACACTCTTCCACCCGATTTCTCACTTAGTGCAGAGTCACGCTATGCTCGGCAACCAACAACTATGTCTCACCAATGCAAGGCATAGTGCAGCATCCACTTAGTATAAGTTCGTAACTGAGGTGTGCCATTGATAAACACTCTTCCACCCGATTTTTCACATAGTGCAAGGTCACACTATGCTCGGCAACCAACAACTCTGTCTCACCAATGCAAGGCATAGTGCAGCATCCACTTAGTATAAGTTTGTAACTGAGGTGTGCCATTGATAAACACTCTTTCACCCGATTTCTCACATAGTGCAGAGTCATGCTCTGCTCGGCAACCAACAACTCTGTCTCACCAATGCAAGGCATAGTGCCGCATCCACTTAGTATAAGTTTGTAACTGAGGTGTGCCATTGATAAACACTCTTCCACCCGATTTCTCACATAGTGCAGAGTCACGCTATGCTCGGCAACCAACAACTCTGTCTCACCAATGCAAGGCATAGTGCAGCATCCACTTAGTATAAGTTCGTAACTGAGGTGTGCCATTGATAAACACTCTTCCACCCGATTTCTCACATAGTGCAGAGTCACGCTATGCTCGGCAACCAACAACTCTGTCTCACCAATACAAGGCATAGTGCAGCATCCACTTAGTATAAGTTTGTAACTGAGGTGTGCCATTGATAAACACTCTTCCACCCGATTTCTCACATAGTGCAGAGTCATGCTATGCTCGGCAACCAACAACTCTGTCTCACCAATGCAAGGCATAGTGCAGCATCCACTTAGTATAAGTTCGTAACTGAGGTGTGCCACTGATAAACACTCTTCCACCCAGTATCTCACAGAGTGCAGAGTCATGCTATGCTCGGCAACCAACAACTCTGTCTCACCAATGCAAGGCATAGTGCAGCATCCACTTAGTATAAGTTCGTAACTGAGGTGTGCCATTGATAAACACTCTTCCACCCGATTTCTCCCACAGTGCAGAGTCATGCTATGCTCGGCAACCAACAACTCTGTCTCACCAATGCAAGGCATATTGCAGCATCCACTTAGTATAAGTTCATAACTGAGGTGTGCCACTGATAAACACTCTTCGACCCAGTTCCTCACATAGTGCAGAGTCATGCTATGCTTGGCAACCAACAACTCTGCCTCACCCATGCAAGGCATAGTGCAGCATCCACTAAGTATAAGTTTGTAAGTGAGGTGTGCCACTGATTAACACTCTTCCACCCGATTTCTCACATAGTGCAAAGTCATGCTATGCTCGGCAACCAACAACTCTGTCTCACCAATGCAAGGCATAGTGCAGCATCCACTTAGTATAAGTTTGAAACTGAGGAGTGCCATTGATAAACACTCTTCCACCCGATTTCTCACACAGTGCAGAGTCATGCTATGGTCAGCAACCAACAACTCCGTCTCACAAATGCAAGGCATAGTGCAGCATCCACTTAGTATAAGTTCGTAACTGAGGTGCGTCATTGATAAACACTCTTCCACCCGATTTCTCACATAGTGCAGAGTCATGCTATGCTCGGCAACCAACACTCTGTCTCACCAATGCAAGGCATAGTGCAGCATCCACTTAGTATAAGTTCATAACTGAGGTGTACCATTGATAAAACCTCTTCCACCCAGTTTCTCACATAGTGCAGAGTCATGCTATGCTTGACAACCAACAACTCTGTCTCACCAATGCAAGGCATAGTGCAGCATCCACTTAGTATAAGTTTGTAACTGGGGTGTGCCATTGATAAACACTCTTCCACCCGATTTCTCACATAGTGCAGAGTCATGCTATGCTCGGCTACCAACAACTCTGTCTCACCAGTGCAAGGCATAGTGCCGCATCCACTTAGTATAAGTTCGTAACTGAGGTGCGTCATTGATAAACACTCTTCCACCCGATTTCTCACATAGTGCAGAGTCATGCTATGCTCGGCAACCAACAACTCTGTCTCACCAATGTTAGGCATAGTGCAGCATCCACTTAGTATAAGTTCGTAACTGAGGTGTGCCATTGATAAACACTCTTCCACCCGATTTCTCACATAGTGCAGAGTCATGCTATGCTCGGCAACCAACAACTCTGTCTCACCAATGTTAGGCATAGTGCAGCATCCACTTCGTATAAGTTCGTAACTGAGGTGTGCCATTGATAAACACTCTTCCACCCGATTTCTCACATAGTGCAGAGTCATGCTATGCTCGGCAACCAACAACTCTGTCTCACCAATGCAAGGCATAGTGCCGCATCCACTTAGTATAATTTCGTAACTGAGGTGTGCCATTGATAAACACTCATCCACCCGATTTCTCACATAGTGCAGAGTCATGCTATGCTCGGCAACCAACAACTCTGTCTCACCAATGCAAGGCATAGTGCCGCATCCACTTAGTATAAGTTTGTAACTGAGGTGTGCCATTGATAAACACTCTTCCACCCGTTTTCTCACATAATGCAGAGTCATGCTATGGTCGGCAACCAACAACTCTGTCTCACCAATGCAAGGCATAGTGCAGCATCCACTTAGTATAAGTTTGTATCTGAGGTGTGCCATTGATAAACACTCTTCCACCCGATTTCTCACATAGTGCAGAGACATGCTATGCTCGGCAACCAACAACTCTGTCTCACCAATGCAAGGCATAGTGCAGCCTCCACTTAGTATAAGTTCGTAAATGAGGTGTGCATTGATTAACACTCTTCCACCCGATTTCTCACACAGTGCAGAGTCATGCTATGCTCGGCAACCAACAACTCTGTCTCACCAATGCAAGGCATAGTGCAGCATCCACTTAGTATAAGTTCGTAACTGTGGTGTGCCATTGATAAACACTCTTCCACCCAGTTTCTCACATGGTGCAGAGTCATGCTATGCATGGCAACCAACAACTCTGTCTCACCAATGCAAGGCATAGTGCAGCATCCACTTAGTATAAGTTTGTATCTGAGGAGTGCCATTGATAAACACTCTTCCACCCGATTTCTCACATAGTGCAGAGTCATGCTATGCTCAGCAACCAACAACTCTGTCTCACCGATGCTAGGCATAGTGCAGCATCCACTTAGTATAAGTTCGTAACTGAGGTGTGCCATTGATAAACACTCTTCCACCCGATTTCTCACATAGTGCAGAGTCATGCTATGCTCGGCAACCAACAACTCTGACTCCCCAATGCAAGGCATAGTGCCGCATCCACTTAGTATAAGCTCGTAACTGGGGTGTGCCACTGATAAACACTCTTCCACCCGATTTCTCACATAGTGCAGAGTCACGCTATGCTCGGCAACCAACAACTCTTTCTCACCAATGCAAGGCATAGTGCAGCATCCAGTTAGTATAAGTTCGTAACTGAGGTGTGCCATTGATTAACACTCTTCCACCCGATTTCTCACATAGTGCAGAGCCATGCTATGCTCGGCAACCAACAACTCTGTCTCACCAATGCAAGGCATAGTGCAGCATCCACTTAGTATAAGTTCGTAACTGAGGTGTGCCACTGATAAACACTCTTCCACCCGATTTCTCACATAGTGCAGAGTCATGCTATGCTCGGCAACCAACAACTCTGTCTCACCAATGCAAGGCATAGTGCAGCATCCACCTAGTATAAGTTCATAACTGAGGTGTGCAATTGATAAACACTCTTCCACCCAGTTTCTCACATAGTGCAGAGTCATGCTATGCTCGGCAACTAACAACTCTGTCTCACCAATGCAAGGCATAGTGCAGCATCCACTTAGTATAAGTTCGTCACTGAGGTGTGCATTGATAAACACTCTTCCACACGATTTCTCACATAGTGCAAAGTCATGCTATGCTCGGCAACCAACAACTCTGTCTCACCAATGCAAGGCATAGTGCAGCATCCACTTAGTGTAAGTTTGTATCTGAGGTGTGCCATTGATTAATACTCTTCCACCCGATTTCTCACATAGTGCAGAGTCATGCTATGCTCGGCAACCAACAACTCTGTCTCATCAATGCAAGGCATAGTGCAGCATCCACTTAGTATAAGTTTGTAACTGAGGTGTGCCATTGATTAACACTCTTCCACCCGATTTCTCACATAGTGCAGAGTCATGCTCTGCTCGGCAACCAACAACTCTGTCTCACCAATGCAAGGCATAGTGCAGAATCCACTTAGTATAAGTTTGTAACTGAGGTGTGCCATTGATAAACACTCTTCCACCCGATTTCTCACATAGTGCAGAGTCATGCTATGCTCGGCAACCAACAACTCTCTCTCACCAATGCAAGGCGTAGTGCAGCATCCACTTAGTATAAGTTTATAACTGAGGTGTGCCATTGATTAACACTCTTCCAGCCGATTTCTCACGTAGTGCAGAGTCATGCTATGCTCGCAACCAACAACTCTGTCTCACCAATGCAAGGCACAGTGAAGTTCCACTTAGTATAAGTTCGTAACTGAGGTGTGCAATTGATAAACACTCTTTCACCCAGTTTCTCACATAGTGCAGAGTCATGCTATGCTCGGCAACCAACATCTCTGTCTCACCAATGCAAGGCATAATGCAGCATCCACTTAGTATAAGTTCATAACTGAGGTGTGCAATTGATAAACACTCTTCCACCCAGTTTCTCACATAGTGCAGAGTCATGCTATGCTCGGCAACCAACAACTCTGTCTCACCAATGCAAGGCATAGTGCAGCATCCACTTAGTATAAGTTCGTCACTGAGGTGTGCATTGATAAACACTCTTCCACCCGATTTCTCACATAGTGCAAAGTCATGCTCTGCTCGGCAACCAACAACTCTGTCTCACCGGTGCAAGGCATAGTGCAGCATCCACTTAGTATAAGTTCGTAACTGAGGTGTGCCATTGATTAACACTCTTCCACCCGATTTCTCACATAGTGCAGAGTCATGCTATGCTCGGCAACCAACAACTCTGTCTCACCAATGCAAGGCATAGTGCAGCATCCACTTAGTATAAGTTTGTAACTGAGGAGTGCCATTGATAAACACTCTTCCACCCGATTTCTCACACAGTGCAGAGTCATGCTATGCTCGGCAACCAACAACTCTGTCTCACCAATGCAAGGCATTGTGCAGCATCCACTTAGTATAAGTTCGTAACTGAGGTGCGTCATTGATAAACACTCTTCCACCCGATTTCTCACATAGTGCAGAGTCATGCTATGCTCGGCAACCAACAACTCTGACTCCCCAATGCAAGGCATAGTGCCGCATCCACTTAGTATAAGCTCGTAACTGGGGTGTGCCACTGATAAACACTCTTCCACCCGATTTCTCACATAGTGCAGAGTCACGCTATGCTCGGCAACCAACAACTCTTTCTCACCAATGCAAGGCATAGTGCAGCATCCAGTTAGTATAAGTTCGTAACTGAGGTGTGCCATTGATTAACACTCTTCCACCCGATTTCTCACATAGTGCAGAGCCATGCTATGCTCGGCAACCAACAACTCTGTCTCACCAATGCAAGGCATAGTGCAGCATCCACTTAGTATAAGTTCGTAACTGAGGTGTGCCACTGATAAACACTCTTCCACCCGATTTCTCACATAGTGCAGAGTCATGCTATGCTCGGCAACCAACAACTCTGTCTCACCAATGCAAGGCATAGTGCAGCATCCACCTAGTATAAGTTCATAACTGAGGTGTGCAATTGATAAACACTCTTCCACCCAGTTTCTCACATAGTGCAGAGTCATGCTATGCTCGGCAACTAACAACTCTGTCTCACCAATGCAAGGCATAGTGCAGCATCCACTTAGTATAAGTTCGTCACTGAGGTGTGCATTGATAAACACTCTTCCACACGATTTCTCACATAGTGCAAAGTCATGCTATGCTCGGCAACCAACAACTCTGTCTCACCAATGCAAGGCATAGTGCAGCATCCACTTAGTGTAAGTTTGTATCTGAGGTGTGCCATTGATTAATACTCTTCCACCCGATTTCTCACATAGTGCAGAGTCATGCTATGCTCGGCAACCAACAACTCTGTCTCATCAATGCAAGGCATAGTGCAGCATCCACTTAGTATAAGTTTGTAACTGAGGTGTGCCATTGATTAACACTCTTCCACCCGATTTCTCACATAGTGCAGAGTCATGCTCTGCTCGGCAACCAACAACTATGTCTCACCAATGCAAGGCATAGTGCAGAATCCACTTAGTATAAGTTTGTAACTGAGGTGTGCCATTGATAAACACTCTTCCACCCGATTTCTCACATAGTGCAGAGTCATGCTATGCTCGGCAACCAACAACTCTCTCTCACCAATGCAAGGCGTAGTGCAGCATCCACTTAGTATAAGTTTATAACTGAGGTGTGCCATTGATTAACACTCTTCCAGCCGATTTCTCACGTAGTGCAGAGTCATGCTATGCTCGCAACCAACAACTCTGTCTCACCAATGCAAGGCACAGTGAAGTTCCACTTAGTATAAGTTCGTAACTGAGGTGTGCAATTGATAAACACTCTTTCACCCAGTTTCTCACATAGTGCAGAGTCATGCTATGCTCGGCAACCAACATCTCTGTCTCACCAATGCAAGGCATAATGCAGCATCCACTTAGTATAAGTTCATAACTGAGGTGTGCAATTGATAAACACTCTTCCACCCAGTTTCTCACATAGTGCAGAGTCATGCTATGCTCGGCAACCAACAACTCTGTCTCACCAATGCAAGGCATAGTGCAGCATCCACTTAGTATAAGTTCGTCACTGAGGTGTGCATTGATAAACACTCTTCCACCCGATTTCTCACATAGTGCAAAGTCATGCTCTGCTCGGCAACCAACAACTCTGTCTCACCGGTGCAAGGCATAGTGCAGCATCCACTTAGTATAAGTTCGTAACTGAGGTGTGCCATTGATTAACACTCTTCCACCCGATTTCTCACATAGTGCAGAGTCATGCTATGCTCGGCAACCAACAACTCTGTCTCACCAATGCAAGGCATAGTGCAGCATCCACTTAGTATAAGTTTGTAACTGAGGAGTGCCATTGATAAACACTCTTCCACCCGATTTCTCACACAGTGCAGAGTCATGCTATGCTCGGCAACCAACAACTCTGTCTCACCAATGCAAGGCACAGTGAAGTTCCACTTAGTATAAGTTTGTAACTGAGGTGTGCCACTGATTAGCACTCTTCCACCCGATTTCTCACATAGTGCAGAGTCATGCTATGCTTGGCAACCAACAACTCTGTCGCACCAATGCAAGGCATAGTGCAGCATCCTCTTAGTATAAGTTTGTAACTGAGGTGTGCCACTGATTAGCACTCTTCCACCCGATTTCTCACATAGTGCAGAGTCATGCTATGCTCGGCAACCAACAACTCTGTCGCACCAATGCAAGGCATAGTGCAGCATCCACTTAGTATAAGTTTGTAACTGAGGAGTGCCATTGATAAACACTCTTCCACCCGATTTCTCACACAGTGCAGAGTCATGCTATGCTCGGCAACCAACAACTCTGTCTCACCAATGCAAGGCATAGTGCAGCATCCACTTAGTATAAGTTCGTAACTGAGGTGCGTCATTGATAAACACTCTTCCACCCGATTTCTCACATAGTGCAGAGTCATGCTATGCTCGGCAACCAACAACTCTGTCTCACCAATGCAAGGCATAGTGCAGCATCCACTTAGTATTAGTTTGTAACTGAGGTGTGCCACTGATAAACACTCTTCCACCCGTTTTCTCACATAATGCAGAGTCATGCTATGCTCGGCAACCAACAACTCTGTCTCACCAATGCAAGGCATAGTGCAGCATCCACTTAGTATAAGTTTGTATCTGAGGTGTGCCATTGATAAACACTCTTCCACCCGATTCCTCACACAGTGCAGAGTCATGCTATGCTCGGCAACCAACAACTCTGTCTCACCAATGCAAGGCATAGTGCAGCCTCCACTTAGTATAAGTTCGTAAATGAGGTGTGCATTGATTAACACTCTTCCACCCGATTTCTCTCACAGTGCAGAGTCATTCTATGCTCGGCAACCAACAACTCTGTCTCACCAATGCAAGGCATAGTGCAGCATCCACTTAGTATAAGTTTATAACTGAGGTGTGCCATTGATAAACACTCTTCCACCCAGTTTCTCACATAGTGCAGAGTCATGCTATGCATGGCAACCAACAACTCTGTCTCACCAATGCAAGGCATAGTGCAGCATCCACTTAGTACAAGTTTGTATCTGAGGAGTGCCATTGATAAACACTCTTCCACCCGATTTCTCACATAGTGCAGAGTCATGCTATGCTCAGCAACCAACAACTCTGTCTCACCGATGCTAGGCATAGTGCAGCATCCACTTAGTATAAGTTCGTAACTGAGGTGTGCCATTGATAAACACTCTTCCACCCGATTTCTCACACAGTGCAGAGTCATGCTATGCTCGGCAACCAACAATTCTGACTCCCCAATGCAAGGCATAGTGCCGCATCCACTTAGTATAAGCTCGTAACTGGGGTGTGCCACTGATAAACACTCTTCCACCCGATTTCTCACATAGTGCAGAGTCACGCTATGCTCGGCAACCAACAACTCTTTCTCACCAATGCAAGGCATAGTGCAGCATCCAGTTAGTATAAGTTCGTAACTGAGGTGTGCCATTGATTAACACTCTTCCACCCGATTTCTCACATAGTGCAGAGCCATGCTATGCTCGGCAACCAACAACTCTGTCTCACCAATGCAAGGCATAGTGCAGCATCCACTTAGTATAAGTTCGTAACTGAGGTGTGCCACTGATAAACACTCTTCCACCCGATTTCTCACATAGTGCAGAGTCATGCTATGCTCGGCAACCAACAACTCTGTCTCACCAATGCAAGGCATAGTGCAGCATCCACCTAGTATAAGTTCATAACTGAGGTGTGCAATTGATAAAACTCTTCCACCCAGTTTCTCACATAGTGCAGAGTCATGCTATGCTCGGCAACTAACAACTCTGTCTCACCAATGCAAGGCATAGTGCAGCATCCACTTAGTATAAGTTCGTCACTGAGGTGTGCATTGATAAACACTCTTCCACTCGATTTCTCACATAGTGCAAAGACATGCTATGCTCGGCAACCAACAACTCTGTCTCACCAATGCAAGGCATAGTGCAGCATCCACTTAGTGTAAGTTTGTATCTGAGGTGTGCCATTGATTAATACTCTTCCACCCGATTTCTCACTTAGTGCAGAGTCATGCTATGCTCGGCAACCAACAACTCTGTCTCATCAATGCAAGGCATAGTGCAGCATCCACTTAGTATAAGTTTGTAACTGAGGTGTGCCATTGATTAACACTCTTCCACCCGATTTCTCACATAGTGCAGAGTAATGCTCTGCTCGGCAACCAACAACTCTGTCTCACCAATGCAAGGCATAGTGCAGAATCCACTTAGTATAAGTTTGTAACTGAGGTGTGCCATTGATAAACACTCTTCCACCCGATTTCTCACATAGTGCAGAGTCATGCTATGCTCGGCAACCAACAACTCTCTCTCACCAATGCAAGGCGTAGTGCAGCATCCACTTAGTATAAGTTTGTAACTGAGGTGTGCCATTGATAAACACTCTTCCACCCGATTTCTCACATAGTGCAAAGTCATGCTCTGCTCAGCAACCAACAACTCTGTCTCACCGGTGCAAGGCATAGTGCAGCATCCACTTAGTATAAGTTCGTAACTGAGGTGCGTCATTGATAAACACTCTTCCACCCGATTTCTCACATAGTGCAGAGTCATGCTATGCTTGGCAACCAACAACTCTGTCTCACCAATGCAAGGCATAGTGCAGCATCCACTTAGTATAAGTTCGTAACTGAGGTGCGTCATTGATAAACACTCTTCCACCCGATTTCTCACATAGTGCAGAGTCATGCTATGCTTGGCAACCAACAACTCTGTCTCACCAATGCAAGGCATAGTGCAGCATCCACTTAGTATAAGTTTGTAACTGAGGAGTGCCATTGATAAACACTCTTCCACCTGATTTCTCACACAGTGCAGAGTCATGCTATGCTCGGCAACCAACAACTCTGTCTCACCA
Source organism: Schistocerca serialis cubense (assembly GCF_023864345.2). Lineage (NCBI taxonomy): Eukaryota > Metazoa > Arthropoda > Insecta > Orthoptera > Acrididae > Schistocerca > Schistocerca serialis. The sequence goes on along the minus strand of NC_064642.1, from coordinate 794,767,163 downwards.
ATGCAAGGCATAGTGCAGCATCCACTTAGTATAAGTTCGTAACTGAGGTGCGTCATTGATAAACACTCTTCCACCCGATTTCTCACATAGTGCAGAGTCATGCTATGCTCGGCAACCAACAACTCTGTCTCACCAATGCAAGGCATAGTGCAGCATCCACTTAGTATAAGTTCATAACTGAGGTGTGCCATTGATAAACACTCTTTCACCCAGTTTCTCACATAGTGCAGAGTCATGCTATGCTCGGCAACCAACAACTCTGTCTCACCAGTGTAAGGCATAGTGCCGCATCCACTTAGTATAAGTTCGTAACTGAGGTGCGTCATTGATAAACACTCTTCCACCCGATTTCTCACATAGTGCAGAGTCATGCTATGCTCGGCAACCAACAACTCTGTCTCACCAATGCAAGGCATAGTGCCGCATCCACTTAGTATAAGTTCGTAACTGAGGTGTGCCATTGAAAAACACTCTTCCACCCGATTTCCCACATAGTGCAGAGTCATGCTATGCTTGGCAACCAACAACTCTGTCTCACCAATGCAAGGCATAGTGCCGCATCCACTTAGTATAAGTTTGTAACTGAGGTGTGCCATTGATAAACACTCTTCCACCCGATTTCTCACATAGTGCTGAGCCATGCTATGCTCGGCAACCAACAACTCTGTCTCACCAATGCAAGGCATAGTGCCGCATCCACTTAGTATAAGTTCGTAACTGAGGTGTGCCATTGATAAACACTCTTCCACCCGATTTCTCACATAGTGCAGAGCCATGCTATGCTCAGCAACCAACAACTCTGTCTCACCAATGCAAGACATAGTGCCGCATTCACTTAGTATAAGTTTGTATCTGAGGTGTGCCATTGATAAACACTCTTCCACCCGATTTCTCACATAGTGCAGAGTCATGCTATGCTTGGCAACCAACAACTCTGTCTCACCAATGCAAGGCATAGTGCCACATCCACTTAGTATAAGTTTGTAACTGAGGTGTGCCATTGATAACCACTCTTCCACCCGATTTCTCACATAGTGCAGAGTCATGCTATGCTCGGCAACCAAAAACTCTGTCTCACCAATGTTAGGCATAGTGCAGCATCCACTTAGTATAAGTTCGTAACTGAGGTGTGCCATTGATAAACACTCTTCCACCCGATTTCTCACATAGTGCACAGTCATGCTACGCTCGGCAACAAACAACTCTGTCTCACCAATGCAAGGCATAGTGCCGCATCCACTTAGTATAAGTTCGTAAGTGAGGTGTGCCATTGATAAACACTTTTCCACCCGATTTCTCACATAGTGCAGAGTCATGCTATGCTCAGCAACCAACAACTCTGTCTCACCAATGCAAGGCATAGTGCAGCATCCACTTAGTGTAAGTTTGTATCTGAGGTGTGCCATTGATTAACACTCTTCCACCCGATTTCTCACATAGTGCAGAGTCATGCTATGCTCGGCAACCAACAACTCTGTCTCACCAATGCAAGGCATAGTGCAGCATCCACTTAGTATAAGTTTGTAACTGAGGTGTGCCACTGATTACCACTCTTCCACCCGATTTCTCACATAGTGCAGAGTCATGCTCTGCCCGGCAACCAACAACTCTGTCTCACCAATGCAAAGCATAGTGCAGCATCCACTTAGTATAAGTTTGTAACTGAGGTGTGCCATTGATTAACACTCTTCCACCCGATTTCTCACATAGTGCAGAGTCATGCTCTGCTCGGCAACCAACAACTCTGTCTCACCAATGCAAGGCATAGTGCAGCATCCACTTAGTATAAGTTTGTAACTGAGGTGTGCCGTTGATAAACACTCTTCCACCCGATTTCTCACATAGTGCAGAGTCATGCTATGCTCGGCAACCAACAACTCTCTCTCACCAATGCAAGGCGTAGTGCAGCATCCACTTAGTATAAGTTTATAACTGAGGTGTGCCATTGATTAACACTCTTCCAGCCGATTTCTCACATAGTGCAGAGTCATGCTATGATCGGCAACCAACAACTCTGTCTCACCAATGCAAGGCACAGTGCAGCATCCACTTAGTATAAGTTCGTAACTGAGGTGTGCAATTGATAAACACTCTTTCACCCAGTTTCTCAGATAGTGCAGAGTCATGCTATGCTCGGCAACCAACAACTCTGTCTCACCAATGCAAGGCATAATGCAGCTTCCACTTAGTATAAGTTCATAACTGAGGTGTGCAATTGATAAACACTCTTCCACCCAGTTTCTCACATAGTGCAGAGCCATGCTATGCTCGGCAACCAACAACTCTGTCTCACCAAAGCAAGGCATAGTGCAGCATCCACTTAGTATAAGTTCGTCACTGAGGTGTGCATTGATAAACACTCTTCCACCCGATTTCTCACATAGTGCAAAGTCATGCTATGCTCAGCAACCAACAACTATGTCTCACCGGTGCAAGGCATAGTGCAGCATCCACTTAGTATAAGTTCGTAACTGAGGTGTGCCATTGATTAACACTCTTCCACCCGATTTCTCACATAGTGCAGAGTCATGATCTGCTCGGCAACCAACAACTCTGTCTCACCAATGCAAGGCATAGTGCAGCATCCACTTAGTATAAGTTCGTCACTGAGGTGTGCATTGATAAACACTCTTCCACCCGATTTCTCACATAGTGCAGAGTCATGCTATGCTCGGCAACCAACAACTCTGTCTCACCAATGCAAGGCATAGTGCAGCATCCACTTAGTATAAGTTTGTAACTGAGGAGTGCCATTGATAAACACTCTTCCACCCGATTTCTCACACAGTGCAGAGTCATGCTATGCTCGGCAACCAACAACTCTGTCTCACCAATGCAAGGCATAGTGCAGCATCCACTTAGTAAAAGTTGGTAACTGAGGTGCGTCATTGATAAACACTCTTCCACCCGATTTCTCACATAGTGCAGAGTCATGCTATGCTTGGCAACCAACAACTCTGTCTCACCAATGCAAGGCATAGTGTAGCATCCACTTAGTATAAGTTCATAACTGAGGTGTGCCATTGATAAACACTCTTCCACCCAGTTTCTCACATAGTGCAGAGTCATGCTATGCTCGGCAACCAACAACTCTGTCTCACCAGTGTAAGGCATAGTGCCGCATCCACTTAGTATAAGTTCGTAACTGAGGTGCGTCATTGATAAACACTCTTCCACCCGATTTCTCACGTAGTGCAGAGTCATGCTATGCTCGGCAACCAACAACACTGTCTCACCAATGTTAGGCATTGTGCAGCATCCACTTAGTATAAGTTCGTAACTAATGTGTGCCATTGATAAACACTCTTCCACCCGATTTCTCACATAGTGCAGAGTCATGATATGCTCGGCAACCAACAACTCTGTCTCACCAATGCAAGGCATAGTGCCGCATCCACTTAGTATAAGTTCGTAACTGAGATGTGCCATTGATAAACACTCTTCCACCCGATTTCTCACATAGTGCAGAGTCATGCTATGCTTGGCAACCAACAACTCTGTCTCACCAATGCAAGGCATAGTGCCGCATCCACTTAGTATAAGTTTGTAACTGAGGTGTGCCATTGATAAACACTCTTCCACCCGATTTCTCACATAGTGCAGAGTCATGCTATGCTCGGCAACCAACAACTCTGTCTCACCAATGCAAGGCATAGTGCGGCATCCACTTAGTATAAGTTCGTAACTGAGGTGTGCCATTGATAAACACTCTTCCACCCGATTTCTCACATAGTGCAGAGTCATGCTATGCTCAGCAACCAACAACTCTGTTTCACCAACGCAAGGCATAGTGCCGCATCCACTTAGTATAAGTTTGTAACTGAGGTGTGCCATTGATAAACACTCTTCCACCCGATTTCTCACATAGTGCAGAGTCATGCTATGCTTGGCAACCAACAACTCTGTCTCACCAATGCAAGGCATAGTGCCACATCCACTTAGTATAAGTTTGTAACTGAGGTGTGCCATTGATAACCACTCTTCCACCCGATTTCTCACATAGTGCAGAGTCATGCTATGCTCGGCAACCAACAACTCTGTCTCACCAATGTTAGGCATAGTGCAGCATCCACTTAGTATAAGTTCGTAACTGAGGTGTGCCATTGATAAACACTCTTCCACCCGATTTCTCACATAGTGCACAGTCATGCTACGCTCGGCAACAAACAACTCTGTCTCACCAATGCAAGGCATAGTGCCGCATACACTTAGTATAAGTTCGTAAGTGAGGTGTGCCATTGATACACTCTTCCACCCGATTTCTCACATAGTGCAGAGTCGTGCTATGCTCGGCAACCAGCAACTCTGTCTCACCAATGCAAGGCATAGTGCAGCATCCAGTTAGTATAAGTTCGTAACTGAGGTGTGCCATTGATTAACACTCTTCCACCCGATTTCTCACATAGTGCAGAGCCATGCTATGCTCGGCAACCAACAACTCTGTCTCACCAATGCAAGGCATAGTGCAGCATCCACTTAGTATAAGTTCGTAACTGAGGTGTGCCACTGATAAACACTCTTCCACCCGATTTCTCACATAGTGCAGAGTCATGCTATGCTCGGCAACCAACAACTCTGTCTCACCAATGCAAGGCATAGTGCAGCATCCACCTAGTATAAGTTCATAACTGAGGTGTGCAATTGATAAAACTCTTCCACCCAGTTTCTCACATAGTGCAGAGTCATGCTATGCTCGGCAACTAACAACTCTGTCTCACCAATGCAAGGCATAGTGCAGCATCCACTTAGTATAAGTTCGTCACTGAGGTGTGCATTGATAAACACTCTTCCACACGATTTCTCACATAGTGCAAAGTCATGCTATGCTCGGCAACCAACAACTCTGTCTCACCAATGCAAGGCATAGTGCAGCATCCACTTAGTGTAAGTTTGTATCTGAGGTGTGCCATTGATTAATACTCTTCCACCCGATTTCTCACATAGTGCAGAGTCATGCTATGCTCGGCAACCAACAACTCTGTCTCATCAATGCAAGGCATAGTGCCGCATCCACTTAGTATAAGTTTGTAACTGAGGTGTGCCATTGATTAACACTCTTCCACCCGATTTCTCACATAGTGCAGAGTCATGCTCTGCTCGGCAACCAACAACTCTGTCTCACCAATGCAAGGCATAGTGCAGAATCCACTTAGTATAAGTTTGTAACTGAGGTGTGCCATTGATAAACACTCTTCCACCCGATTTCTCACATAGTGCAGAGTCATGCTATGCTCGGCAACCAACAACTCTCTCTCACCAATGCAAGGCGTAGTGCAGCATCCACTTAGTATAAGTTTATAACTGAGGTGTGCCATTGATTAACACTCTTCCAGCCGATTTCACACGTAGTGCAGAGTCATGCTATGCTCGGCAACCAACAACTCTGTCTCACCAATGCAAGGCACAGTGAAGTTACACTTAGTATAAGTTCGTAACTGAGGTGTGCAATTGATAAACACTCTTTCACCCAGTTTCTCACATAGTGCAGAGTCATGCTATGCTCGGCAACCAACAACTCTGTCTCACCAATGCAAGGCATAATGCAGCATCCACTTAGTATAAAGTCATAACTGAGGTGTGCAATTGATAAACACTCTTCCACCAAGTTTCTCACATAGTGCAGAGTCATGCTATGCTCGGCAACCAACAACTCTGTCTCACCAATGCAAGGCATAGTGCAGCATCCACTTAGTATAAGTTCGTCACTGAGGTGTGCATTGATAAACACTCTTCCACCCGATTTCTCACATAGTGCAAAGTCATGCTCTGCTCGGCAACCAACAACTCTGTCTCACCGGTGCAAGGCATAGTGCAGCATCCACTTAGTATAAGTTCGTAACTGAGGTGTGCCATTGATTAACACTCTTCCACCCGATTTCTCACATAGTGCAGAGTCATGCTATGCTCGGCAACCAACAACTCTGTCTCACCAATGCAAGGCATAGTGCAGCATCCACTTAGTATAAGTTTGTAACTGAGGAGTGCCATTGATAAACACTCTTCCACCCGATTTCTCACACAGTGCAGAGTCATGCTATGCTCGGCAACCAACAACTCTGTCTCACCAATGCAAGGCATTGTGCAGCATCCACTTAGTATAAGTTCGTAACTGAGGTGCGTCATTGATAAACACTCTTCCATCCGATTTCTCTCATAGTGCAGAGTCATGCTATGCTTGGCAACCAACAACTCTGTCTCACCAATGCAAGGCATAGTGCAGCATCCACTTAGTATAAGTTTGTAACTGAGGTGTGCCACTGATTAGCACTCTTCCACCCGATTTCTCACATAGTGCAGAGTCATGCTATGCTCGGCAACCTACAACTCTGTCTCACCAATGCAAGGCATAGTGCAGCATCCACTTAGTATAAGTTTGTAACTGAGGAGTGCCATTGATAAACACTCTTCCACCCGATTTCTCACACAGTGCAGAGTCATGCTATGCTCGGCAACCAACAACTCTGTCTCACCAATGCAAGGCATAGTGCAGCATCCACTTAGTATAAGTTCGTAACTGAGGTGCGTCATTGATAAACACTCTTCCACCCGATTTCTCACATAGTGCAGAGTCATGCTATGCTCGGCAACCAACAACTCTGTCTCACCAATGCAAGGCATAGTGCAGCATCCACTTAGTATAAGTTCATAACTGAGGTGTGCCATTGATAAACACTCTTCCACCCAGTTTCTCACATAGTGCAGAGTCATGCTATGCTCGGCAACCAACAACTCTGTCTCACCAGTGTAAGGCATAGTGCCGCATCCACTTAGTATAAGTTCGTAACTGAGGTGCGTCATTGATAAACACTCTTCCACAAGATTTCTCACATAGTGCAGAGTCATGCTATGCTCGGCAACCAACAACTCTGTCTCACCAATGCAAGGCATAGTGCCGCATCCACTTAGTATAAGTTCGTAACTGAGGTGTGCCATTGAAAAACACTCTTCCACCCGATTTCTCACATAGTGCAGAGTCATGCTATGCTTGGCAACCAACAACTCTGTCTCACCAATGCAAGGCATAGTGCCGCATCCACTTAGTATAAGTTTGTAACTGAGGTGTGCCATTGATAAACACTCTTCCACCCGATTTCTCACATAGTGCAGAGCCATGCTATGCTCGGCAACCAACAACTCTGTCTCACCAATGCAAGGCATAGTGCCGCATCCACTTAGTATAAGTTCGTAACTGAGGTGTGCCATTGATAAACACTCTTCCACCCGATTTCTCACATAGTGCAGAGTCATGCTATGCTCAGCAACCAACAACTCTGTGTCACCAATGCAAGACATAGTGCCGCATCCACTTAGTATAAGTTTGTAACTGAGGTGTGCCATTGATAAACACTCTTCCACCCGATTTCTCACATAGTGCAGAGTCATGCTATGCTTGGCAACCAACAACTCTGTCTCACCAATGCAAGGCATAGTGCCACATCCACTTAGTATAAGTTTGTAACTGAGGTGTGCCATTGATAACCACTCTTCCTCCCGATTTCTCACATAGTGCAGAGTCATGCTATGCTCGGCAACCAACAACTCTATCTCACCAATGTTAGGCATAGTGCAGCATCCACTTAGTATAAGTTCGTAACTGAGGTGTGCCATTGATAAACACTCTTCCACCCGATTTCTCACATAGTGCACAGTCATGCTACGCTCGGCAACAAACAACTCTGTCTCACCAATGCAAGGCATAGTGCCGCATTCACTTAGTATAAGTTCGTAAGTGAGGTGTGCCATTGATAAACACTCTTCCACCCGATTTCTCACATAGTGCAGAGTCATGCTATGCTCAGCAACCAACAACTCTGTCTCACCAATGCAAGGCATAGTGCAGCATCCACTTAGTGTAAGTTTGTATCTGAGGTGTGCCATTGATTAACACTCTTCCACCCGATTTCTCACATAGTGCAGAGTCATGCTATGCTCGGCAACCAACAACTCTGTCTCACCAATGCAAGGCATAGTGCAGCATCCACTTAGTATAAGTTTGTAACTGAGGTGTGCCACTGATTAACACTCTTTCACCCGATTTCTCACATAGTGCAGAGTCATTCTCTGCCCGGCAACCAACAACTCTGTCTCACCAATGCAAGGCATAGTGCAGCATCCACTTAGTATAAGTTTGTAACTGAGGTGTGCCATTGATTAACACTCTTCCACCCGATTTCTCACATAGTGCAGAGTCATGCTCTGCTCGGCAACCAACAACTCTGTCTCACCAATGCAAGGCATAGTGCAGAATCCACTTAGTATAAGTTTGTAACTGAGGTGTGCCGTTGATAAACACTCTTCCACCCGATTTCTCACATAGTGCAGAGTCATGCTATGCTCGGCAACCAACAACTCTCTCTCACCAATGCAAGGCGTAGTGCAGCATCCACTTAGTATAAGTTTATAACTGAGGTGTGCCATTGATTAACACTCTTCCAGCCGATTTCTCACATAGTGCAGAGTCATGCTATGATCGGCAACCAACAACTCTGTCTCACCAATGCAAGGCACAGTGCAGCATCCACTTAGTATAAGTTCGTAACTGAGGTGTGCAATTGATAAACACTCTTTCACCCAGTTTCTCACATAGTGCAGAGTCATGCTATGCTCGGCAACCAACAACTCTGTCTCACCAATGCAAGGCATAATGCAGCATCCACTTAGTATAAGTTCATAACTGAGGTGTGCAATTGATAAACACTCTTCCACCCAGTTTCTCACATAGTGCAGAGCCATGCTATGCTCGGCAACCAACAACTCTGTCTCACCAAAGCAAGGCATGGTGCAGCATCCACTTAGTATAAGTTCGTCACTGAGGTGTGCATTGATAAACACTCTTCCACCCGATTTCTCACATAGTGCAAAGTCATGCTATGCTCGGCAACCAACAACTCTGTCTCACCGGTGCAAGGCATAGTGCAGCATCCACTTAGTATAAGTTCGTAACTGAGGTGTGCCATTGATTAACACTCTTCCACCCGATTTCTCACATAGTGCAGAGTCATGATCTGCTCGGCAACCAACAACTCTGTCTCACCAATGCAAGGCATAGTGCAGCATCCACTTAGTATAAGTTCGTCACTGAGGTGTGCATTGATAAACACTCTTCCACCCGATTTCTCACATAGTGCAGAGTCATGCTATGCTCGGCAACCAACAACTCTGTCTCACCAATGCAAGGCATAGTGCAGCATCCACTTAGTATAAGTTTGTAACTGAGGAGTGCCATTGATAAACACTCTTCCACCCGATTTCTCACACAGTGCAGAGTCATGCTATGCTCGGCAACCAACAACTCTGTCTCACCAATGCAAGGCATAGTGCAGCATCCACTTAGTAAAAGTTCGTAACTGAGGTGCGTCATTGATAAACACTCTTCCACCCGATTTCTCACATAGTGCAGAGTCATGCTATGCTTGGCAACCAACAACTCTGTCTCACCAATGCAAGGCATAGTGCAGCATCCACTTAGTATAAGTTCATAACTGAGGTGTGCCATTGATAAACACTCTTCCACCCAGTTTCTCACATAGTGCAGAGTCATGCTATGCTCGGCAACCAACAACTCTGTCTCACCAGTGTAAGGCATAGTGCCGCATCCACTTAGTATAAGTTCGTAACTGAGGTGCGTCATTGATAAACACTCTTCCACCCGATTTCTCACGTAGTGCAGAGTCATGCTATGCTCGGCAACCAACAACACTGTCTCACCAATGTTAGGCATTGTGCAGCATCCACTTAGTATAAGTTCGTAACTAATGTGTGCCATTGATAAACACTCTTCCACCCGATTTCTCACATAGTGCAGAGTCATGCTATGCTCGGCATCAACAACTCTGTCTCACCAATGCAAGGCATAGTGCCGCATCCACTTAGTATAAGTTCGTAACTGAGGTGTGCCATTGATAAACACTCTTCCACCCGATTTCTCACATAGTGCAGAGTCATGCTATGCTTGGCAACCAACAACCCTGTCTCACCAATGCAAGGCATAGTGCCGCATCCACATAGTATAAGTTTGTAACTGAGGTGTGCCATTGATAAACACTCTTCCACCCGATTTCTCACATAGTGCAGAGTCATGCTATGCTCGGCAACCAACAACTCTGTCTCACCAATGCAAGGCATAGTGCGGCATCCACTTAGTATAAGTTCGTAACTGAGGTGTGCCATTGATAAACACTCTTCCACCCGATTTCTCACATAGTGCAGAGTCATGCTATGCTCAGCAACCAACAACTCTGTGTCACCAACGCTAGGCATAGTGCCGCATCCACTTAGTATAAGTTTGTAACTGAGGTGTGCCATTGATAAACACTCTTCCACCCGATTTCTCACATAGTGCAGAGTCATGCTATGCTTGGCAACCAACAACTCTGTCTCACCAATGCAAGGCATAGTGCCACATCCACTTAGTATAAGTTTGTAACTGAGGAGTGCCATTGATAACCACTCTTCCACCCGATTTCTCACATAGTGCAGAGTCGTGCTATGCTCGGCAACCAGCAACTCTGTCTCACCAATGCAAGGCATAGTGCAGCATCCACTTAGTATAAGTTTGTATCTGAGGTGGGCCATTGATTAACACTCTTCCACCCGATTTCTCACATAGTGCAGAGTCATGCTATGCTCGGCAAACAACAACTCTGTCTCACCAATGCAAGGCATAGTGCAGCATCCACTTAGTATAAGTTTGTAACTGAGGTGTGCCACTGATTAACACTCTTCCACCCGATTTCTCACATAGTGCAGAGTCATGCTCTGCTCGGCAACCAACAACTCTGTCTCACCAATGCAAGGCATAGTGCAGCATCCACTTAGTATAAGTTTGTAACTGAGGTGTGCCATTGATTAACACTCTTCCACCCGATTTCTCACATAGTGCAGAGTCATGCTCTGCTCGGCAACCAACAACTCTGTCTCACCAATGCAAGGCATAGTGCAGAATCCACTTAGTATAAGTTTGTAACTGAGGTGTGCCATTGATAAACACTCTTCCACCCGATTTCTCACATAGTGCAGAGTCATGCTATGCTCGGCAACCAACAACTCTCTCTCACCAATGCAAGGCGTAGTGCAGTATCCACTTAGTATAAGTTTATAACTGAGGTGTGCCATTGATTAACACTCTTCCAGCCGATTTCTCACATAGTGCAGAGTCATGCTATGCTCGGCAACCAACAACTCTGTCTCACCAATGCAAGGCACAGTGCAGCATCCACTTAGTATAAGTTCGTCACTGAGGTGTGCATTGATAAACACTCCTCCACCCGATTTCTCACATAGTGCAGAGTCATGCTATGCTCGGCAACCAACAACTCTGTCTCACCAATGCAAGGCATAGTGCAGCATCCACTTAGTATAAGTTTGTAACTGAGGAGTGCCATTGATAAACACTCTTCCACCCGATTTCTCACACAGTGCAGAGTCATGCTATGCTCGGCAACCAACAACTCTGTCTCACCAATGCAAGGCATAGTGCAGCATCCACTTAGTATAAGTTCGTAACTGAGGTGCGTCATTGATAAACACTCTTCCACCCGATTTCTCACATAGTGCAGCGTCATGCTATGCTTGGCAACCAACAACTCTGTCTCACCAATGCAAGGCATAGTGCAGCATCCACTTAGTATAAGTTTGTAACTGAGGTGTGCCACTGATTAGCACTCTTCCACCCGATTTCTCACATAGTGCAGAGTCATGCTATGCTCGGCAACCAACAACTCTGTCTCACCAATGCAAGGCATAGTGCCGCATCCACTTAGTATAAGTTTGTAACTGAGGAGTGCCATTGATAAACACTCTTCCACCCGATTTCTCACACAGTGCAGAGTCATGCTATGCTCGGCAACCAACAACTCTGTCTCACCAATGCAAGGCATAGTGCAGCATCCACTTAGTATAAGTTCGTAACTGAGGTGCGTCATTGATAAACACTCTTCCACCCGATTTCTCACATAGTGCAGAGTCATGCTATGCTCGGCAACCAACAACTCTGTCTCACCAATGCAAGGCATAGTGCAGCATCCACTTAGTATAAGTTCATAAAAGAGGTGTGCCATTGATAAACACTCTTCCACCCAGTTTCTCACATAGTGCAGAGTCATGCTATGCTTGGCAACCAACAACTCTGTCTCACCAATGCAAGGCATAGTGCAGCATCCACTTAGTATAAGTTTGTAACTGAGGTGTGCCACTGATTAACACTCTTCCACCCGATTTCTCACATAGTGCAGAGTCATGCTCTGCTCGGCAACCAACAACTCTGTCTCACCAATGCAAGGCATAGTGCCGCATCCACTTAGTATAAGTTTGTAACTGAGGTGTGCCATTGATAAACACTCTTCCACCCGATTTCTCACATAGTGGAGAGTCATGCTATGCTTGGCAACCAACAACTCTGTCTCACCAATACAAGGCATAGTGCAGCATCCACTTAGTATAAGTTCGTAACTGAGGTGTGCATTGATAAACACTCTTCCACCCGATTTCTCACATAGTGCAGAGTCATGCTATGCTCGGCAACCAACAACTCTGTTTCACCAATGCAAGGCATAGTGCCGCATCCACTTAGTATAAGTTGGTAACTGAGGTGTGCCATTGATAAACACTCTTCCACCCGATTTCTCACATAGTGCAGAGTCATGCTATGCTCGGCAACCAACAACTCTGTCTCACCAGTGCAAGGCATAGTGCCGCATCCACTTAGTATAAGTTCGTAACTGAGGTGCGTCATTGATAAACACTCTTCCACCCGATTTCTCACATAGTGCAGAGTCATGCTATGCTCGGCAACCAACAACTCTGTCTCACCAATGTTAGGCATAGTGCAGCATCCACTTAGTATAAGTTCGTAACTAATGTGTGCCATTGATAAACACTCTTCCACCCGATTATTCACATAGTGCAAAGTCATGCTATGCTCGGCAACCAACAACTCTGTCTCACCAATGCAAGGCATAGTGCCGCATCCACTTAGTATAAGTTCGTAACTGGGGTGTGTCATTGATAAACACCCTTCTACCCGATTTCTCACATAGTGCAGAGTCATGCTATGCTTGGCAACCAACAACTCTGCCTCACCAATGCAAGGCATAGTGCCGCATCCACTTAGTATAAGTTTGTAAGTGAGGTGTGCCATTGATAAACACTCTTATACCCGATTTCTCACATAGTGCAGAGTCATGCTATGCTCGGCAACCAACAACTCTGTCTCACCAATGCAAGGCATAGTGCCGCATCCACTTACTGTAAGTTCGTAACTGAGGTGTGCCATTGATAAACACTCTTCCACCCGATTTCTCACATAGTGCAGAGTCATGCTATGCTCAGCAACCAACAACTCTGTGTCACCAATGCAAGGCATAGTGCCGCATCCACTTAGTATAAGTTTGTAACTGAGGTGTGCCATTGATAAACACTCTTCCACCCGATTTCTCACATAGTGCAGGGTCATGCTATGCTTGGCAACCAACAACTCTGTCTCACCAATGCAAGGCATAGTGCCACATCCACTTAGTATAAGTTTGTAACTGAGGTGTGTCATTGATAACCACTCTTCCACCCGATTTCTCACATAGTGCAGAGTCATGCTATGCTCGGCAACCAACAACACTGTCTTACCAATGTTAGGCATAGTGCAGCATCCACTTAGTATAAGTTCGTAACTGAGGTGTGCCATTGATAAACACTCTTCCACCCGATTTCTCACATAGTGCACAGTCATGCTACGCTCGGCAACAAACAACTCTGTCTCACCAATGCTAGGCATAGTGCCGCATCCACTTAGTATAAGTTTGTAACTGAGGAGTGCCATTGATAAACACTCTTCCACCCGATTTCTCACACAGTGCAGAGTCATGCTATGCTCGGCAACCAACAACTCTGTCTCACCAATGCAAGGCATAGTGCAGCATCCACTTAGTATAAGTTCGTAACTGAGGTGCGTCATTGATAAACACTCTTCCACCCGATTTCTCACAGAGTGCAGAGTCATGCTATGCTTGGCAACCAACAACTCTGTCTCACCAATGCAAGGCATAGTGCAGCATCCACTTAGTATAAGTTTGTAACTGAGGTGTGCCACTGATTAGCACTCTTCCACCCGATTTCTCACATAGTGCAGAGTCATGCTATGCTCGGCAACCAACAACTCTGTCTCACCAATGCAAGGCATAGTGCCGCATCCACTTAGTATAAGTTTGTAACTGAGGAGTGCCATTGATAAACACTCTTCCACCAGATTTCTCACACAGTGCAGAGTCATGCTATGCTCGGCAACCAACAACTCTGTCTCACCAATGCAAGGCATAGTGCAGCATCCACTTAGTATAAGTTCGTAACTGAGGTGCGTCATTGATAAACACTCTTCCACCCGATTTCTCACATAGTGCAGAGTCATGCTATGCTCGGCAACCAACAACTCTGTCTCACCAATGCAAGGCATAGTGCAGCATCCACTTAGTATAAGTTCATAAAAGAGGTGTGCCATTGATAAACACTCTTCCACCCAGTTTCTCACATAGTGCAGAGTCATGCTATGCTTGGCAACCAACAACTCTGTCTCACCAATGCAAGGCATAGTGCAGCATCCACTTAGTATAAGTTTGTAACTGAGGTGTGCCACTGATTAACACTCTTCCACCCGATTTCTCACATAGTGCAGAGTCATGCTCTGCTCGGCAACCAACAACTCTGTCTCACCAATGCAAGGCATAGTGCCGCATCCACTTAGTATAAGTTTGTAACTGAGGTGTGCCATTGATAAACACTCTTCCACCCGATTTCTCACATAGTGGAGAGTCATGCTATGCTTGGCAACCAACAACTCTGTCTCACCAATACAAGGCATAGTGCAGCATCCACTTAGTATAAGTTCGTAACTGAGGTGTGCATTGATAAACACTCTTCCACCCGATTTCTCACATAGTGCAGAGTCATGCTATGCTCGGCAACCAACAACTCTGTTTCACCAATGCAAGGCATAGTGCCGCATCCACTTAGTATAAGTTGGTAACTGAGGTGTGCCATTGATAAACACTCTTCCACCCGATTTCTCACATAGTGCAGAGTCATGCTATGCTCGGCAACCAACAACTCTGTCTCACCAGTGCAAGGCATAGTGCCGCATCCACTTAGTATAAGTTCGTAACTGAGGTGCGTCATTGATAAACACTCTTCCACCCGATTTCTCACATAGTGCAGAGTCATGCTATGCTCGGCAACCAACAACTCTGTCTCACCAATGTTAGGCATAGTGCAGCATCCACTTAGTATAAGTTCGTAACTAATGTGTGCCATTGATAAACACTCTTCCACCCGATTCCTCACATAGTGCAAAGTCATGCTATGCTCGGCAACCAACAACTCTGTCTCACCAATGCAAGGCATAGTGCCGCATCCACTTAGTATAAGTTCGTAACTGGGGTGTGTCATTGATAAACACCCTTCCACCCGATTTCTTACATAGTGCAGAGTCATGCTATGCTTGGCAACCAACAACTCTGCCTCACCAATGCAAGGCATAGTGCCGCATCCACTTAGTATAAGTTCGTTACTGGGGTGTGTCATTGATAAACACCCTTCCACCCGATTTCTCACATAGTGCAGAGTCATGCTATGCTTGGCAACCAACAACTCTGCCTCACCAATGCAAGGCATAGTGCCGCATCCACTTAGTATAAGTTTGTAACTGAGGTGTGCCATTGATAAACACTCTTATACCCGAATTCTCACATAGTGCAGAGTCATGCTATGCTCGGCAACCAACAACTCTGTCTCACCAATGCAAGGCATAGTGCCGCATCCACTTCCTGTAAGTTCGTAACTGAGGTGTGCCATTGATAAACACTCTTCCACCCGATTTCTCACATAGTGCAGAGTCATGCTATGCTCAGCAACCAACAACTCTGTGTCACCAATGCAAGGCATAGTGCCGCATCCACTTAGTATAAGTTTGTAACTGAGGTGTGCCATTGATAAACACTCTTCCACCCGATTTCTCACATAGTGCAGAGTCATGCTATGCTTGGCAACCAACAACTCTGTCTCACCAATGCAAGGGATAGTGCCACATCCACTTAGTATAAGTTTGTAACTGAGGTGTGTCATTGATAACCACTCTTCCACCCGATTTCTCACATAGTGCAGAGTCATGCTATGCTCGGCAACCAACAACACTGTCTTACCAATGTTAGGCATAGTGCAGCATCCACTTAGTATAAGTTCGTAACTGAGGTGTGCCATTGATAAACACTCTTCCACCCGATTTCTCACATAGTGCACAGTCATGCTACGCTCGGCAACAAACAACTCTGTCTCACCAATGCTAGGCATAGTGCCGCATCCACTTAGTATAAGTTCGTAACTGAGGTGTGCCATTGATAAACACTCTTCCACCCGATTTCTCACATAGTGCAGAGTCATGCTATGCTCGGCAACCAACAACTCTGTCTCACCAATGCAAGGCATAGTGCCGCATCCACTTAGTATAAGTTTGTAACTGAGGTGTGCCATTGATAAACACTCTTCCACCCGATTTCTCACATAATGCAGAGTCATGCTTTGCTCGGCAACCAACAACTCTGTCTCACCAACGCAAGGCATAGTGCAGCATCCACTTAGTATAAGTTTGTATCTGAGGTGTGCCATTGATAAACACTCTTCCATCCGATTTCTCACATAGTGCAGAGTCATGCTATGCTCGGCAACCAACAACTCTGTCTCACCAACGCAAGGCATAGTGCAGCATCCACTTAGTATAAGTTCGTAACTGAGGTGTGCATTGATAAACACTCTTCCACCCGATTTCTCACACAGTGCAGAGTCATGCTATGCTCGGCAACCAACAACTCTGTCTCACCAATGCAAGGCATAGTGTAGCATCCACTTAGTATAAGTTCATAACTGAGGTGTGCCATTGATAAACACTCTTCCACCCAGTTTCTCACATAGTGCAGAGTCATGCTATGCTTGGCAACCAACCACTCTGTCTCACCAATGCAAGGCATAGTGCAGCATCCACTTAGTATATGTTTGTAACTGAGGTGTGCCACTGGTTAACACTCTTCCACCCAATTTCTCACATAGTACAGAGTCATGCTCTGCTCGGCAACCAACAACTCTGTCTCACCAATGCAAGGCATAGTGCAGCATCCACCTAGTATAAGTTCGTAACTGAGGTGTGCCACTGATAAACACTCTTCCACCCAGTTTCTCAAATAGTGAAGAGTCATGCTATGCTCGGCAACCAACAACTCTGTCTCACCAATGCAAGGCATAGTGCAGCATCCACTTAGTATAAGTTCGTAACTGAGGTGCGTCATTGATAAACACTGTTCCACCCGATTTCTCACATAGTGCAGAGTCATGCTATGCTCGGCAACCAACAACTCTGTCTCACCAATGCAAGGCACAGTGCAGCATCCACTTAGTATAAGTTCGTAACTGAGGTGTGCAATTGATAAACACTCTTTCACCCAGTTTCTCACATAGTGCAGAGTCATGCTATGCTCGGCAACCAACAACTCTGTCTCACCAATGCAAGGCATAATGCAGCATCCACTTAGTATAAGTTCATAACTGAGGTGTGCAATTGATAAACACTCTTCCACCCAGTTTCTCACATAGTGCAGAGCCATGCTATGCTCGGCAACCAACAACTCTGTCTCACCAAAGCAAGGCATAGTGCAGCATCCACTTAGTATAAGTTCGTCACTGAGGTGTGCATTGATAAACACTCTTCCACCCGATTTCTCACATAGTGCAAAGTCATGCTATGCTCGGCAACCAACAACTCTGTCTCACCGGTGCAAGGCATAGTGCAGCATCCACTTAGTATAAGTTCGTAACTGAGGTGTGCCATTGATTAACACTCTTCCACCCGATTTCTCACATAGTGCAGAGTCATGATCTGCTCGGCAACCAACAACTCTGTCTCACCAATGCAAGGCATAGTGCAGCATCCACTTAGTATAAGTTCGTCACTGAGGTGTGCATTGATAAACACTCTTCCACCCGATTTCTCACATAGTGCAGAGTCATGCTATGCTCGGCAACCAACAACTCTGTCTCACCAATGCAAGGCATAGTGCAGCATCCACTTAGTATAAGTTTGTAACTGAGGAGTGCCATTGATAAACACTCTTCCACCCGATTTCTCACACAGTGCAGAGTCATGCTATGCTCGGCAACCAACAACTCTGTCTCACCAATGCAAGGCATAGTGCAGCATCCACTTAGTAAAAGTTCGTAACTGAGGTGCGTCATTGATAAACACTCTTCCACCCGATTTCTCACATAGTGCAGAGTCATGCTATGCTTGGCAACCAACAACTCTGTCTCACCAATGCAAGGCATAGTGCAGCATCCACTTAGTATAAGTTCATAACTGAGGTGTGCCATTGATAAACACTCTTCCACCCAGTTTCTCACATAGTACAGAGTCATGCTATGCTCGGCAACCAACAACTCTGTCTCACCAGTGTAAGGCATAGTGCCGCATCCACTTAGTATAAGTTCGTAACTGAGGTGCGTCATTGATAAACACTCTTCCACCCGATTTCTCACGTAGTGCAGAGTCATGCTATGCTCTTCAACCAACAACACTGTCTCACCAATGTTAGGCATTGTGCAGCATCCACTTAGTATAAGTTCGTAACTAATGTGTGCCATTGATAAACACTCTTCCACCCGATTTCTCACATAGTGCAGAGTCATGCTATGCTCGGCGACCAACAACTCTGTCTCACCAATGCAAGGCATAGTGCCGCATCCACTTAGTATAAGTTCGTAACTGAGGTGTGCCATTGATAAACACTCTTCCACCCGATTTCTCACATAGTGCAGAGTCATGCTATGCTTGGCAACCAACAACTCTGTCTCACCAATGCAAGGCATAGTGCCGCATCCACATAGTATAAGTTTGTAACTGAGGTGTGCCATTGATAAACACTCTTCCACCCGATTTCTCACATAGTGCAGAGTCATGCTATGCTCGGCAACCAACAAATCTGTCTCACCAATGCAAGGCATAGTGCGGCATCCACTTAGTATAAGTTCGTAACTGAGGTGTGCCATTGATAAACACTCTTCCACCCGATTTCTCACATAGTGCAGAGTCATGCTATGCTCAGCAACCAACAACTCTGTGTCACCAACGCTAGGCATAGTGCCGCATCCACTTAGTATAAGTTTGTAACTGAGGTGTGCCATTGATAAACACTCTTCCACCCGATTTCTCACATAGTGCAGAGTCATGCTATGCTTGGCAACCAACAACTCTGTCTCACCAATGCAAGGCATAGTGCCACATCCACTTAGTATAAGTTTGTAACTGAGGAGTGCCATTGATAACCACTCTTCCACCCGATTTCTCACATAGTGCAGAGTCATGCTATGCTCGGCAACCAACAACTCTGTCTCACCAATGTTAGGCATAGTGCAGCATCCACTTAGTATAAGTTCGTAACTGAGGTGTGCCATTGATAAACACTCTTCCACCCGATTTCTCACATAGTGCACAGTCATGCTACGCTCGGCAACAAACAACTCTGTCTCACCAATGCAAGGCATAGTGCCGCATCCGCTTAGTATAAGTTCGTAAGTGAGGTGTGCCATTGATACACTCTTCCACCCGATTTCTCACATAGTGCAGAGTCATGCTATGCTCGGCAAACAACAACTCTGTCTCACCAATGCAAGGCATAGTGCAGCATCCACTTAGTATAAGTTTGTAACTGAGGTGTGCCACTGATTAACACTCTTCCACCCGATTTCTCACATAGTGCAGAGTCATGCTCTGCTCGGCAACCAACAACTCTGTCTCACCAATGCAAGGCATAGTGCAGCATCCACTTAGTATAAGTTTGTAACTGAGGTGTGCCGTTGATTAACACTCTTCCACCCGATTTCTCACATAGTGCAGAGTCATGCTCTGCTCGGCAACCAACAACTCTGTCTCACCAATGCAAGGCATAGTGCAGAATCCACTTAGTATAAGTTTGTAACTGAGGTGTGCCATTGATAAACACTCTTCCACCCGATTTCTCACATAGTGCAGAGTCATGCTATGCTCGGCAACCAACAACTCTCTCTCACCAATGCAAGGCGTAGTGCAGCATCCACTTAGTATAAGTTTATAACTGAGGTGTGCCATTGATTAACACTCTTCCAGCCGATTTCTCACATAGTGCAGAGTCATGCTATGCTCGGCAACCAACAACTCTTTCTCACCAATGCAAGGCACAGTGCAGCATCCACTTAGTATAAGTTCGTCACTGAGGTGTGCATTGATAAACACTCTTCCACCCGATTTCTCACATAGTGCAGAGTCATGCTATGCTCGGCAACCAACAACTCTGTCTCACCAATGCAAGGCATAGTGCAGCATCCACTTAGTATAAGTTTGTAACTGAGGAGTGCCATTGATAAACACTCTTCCACCCGATTTCTCACACAGTGCAGAGTCATGCTATGCTCGGCAACCAACAACTCTGTCTCACCAATGCAAGGCATAGTGCAGCATCCACTTAGTATAAGTTCGTAACTGAGGTGCGTCATTGATAAACACTCTTCCACCCGATTTCTCACATAGTGCAGAGTCATGCTATGCTTGGCAACCAACAACTCTGTCTCACCAATGCAAGGCATAGTGCAGCATCCACTTAGTATAAGTTTGTAACTGAGGTGTGCCACTGATTAGCACTCTTCCACCCGATTTCTCACATAGTGCAGAGTCATGCTATGCTCGGCAACCAACAACTCTGTCTCACCAATGCAAGGCATAGTGCCGCATCCACTTAGTATAAGTTTGTAACTGAGGAGTGCCATTGATAAACACTCTTCCACCCGATTTCTCACACAGTGCAGAGTCATGCTATGCTCGGCAACCAACAACTCTGTCTCACCAATGCAAGGCATAGTGCAGCATCCACTTAGTATAAGTTCGTAACTGAGGTGTGTCATTGATAAACACTCTTCCACCCGATTTCTCACATAGTGCAGAGTCATGCTATGCTCGGCAACCAACAACTCTGTCTCACCAATGCAAGGCATAGTGCAGCATCCACTTAGTATAAGTTCATAAAAGAGGTGTGCCATTGATAAACACTCTTCCACCCAGTTTCTCACATAGTGCAGAGTCATGCTATGCTTGGCAACCAACAACTCTGTCTCACCAATGCAAGGCATAGTGCAGCATCCACTTAGTATAAGTTTGTAACTGAGGTGTGCCACTGATTAACACTCTTCCACCCGATTTCTCACATAGTGCAGAGTCATGCTCTGCTCGGCAACCAACAACTCTGTCTCACCAATGCAAGGCATAGTGCCGCATCCACTTAGTATAAGTTTGTAACTGAGGTGTGCCATTGATAAACACTCTTCCACCCGATTTCTCACATAGTGGAGAGTCATGCTATGCTTGGCAACCAACAACTCTGTCTCACCAATACAAGGCATAGTGCAGCATCCACTTAGTATAAGTTCGTAACTGAGGTGTGCATTGATAAACACTCTTCCACCCGATTTCTCACATAGTGCAGAGTCATGCTATGCTCGGCAACCAACAACTCTGTTTCACCAATGCAAGGCATAGTGCCGCATCCACTTAGTATAAGTTGGTAACTGAGGTGTGCCATTGATAAACACTCTTCCACCCGATTTCTCACATAGTGCAGAGTCATGCTATGCTCGGCAACCAACAACTCTGTCTCACCAGTGCAAGGCATAGTGCCACATCCACTTAGTATAAGTTCGTAACTGAGGTGCGTCATTGATAAACACTCTTCCACCCGATTTCTCACATAGTGCAGAGTCATGCTATGCTCGGCAACCAACAACTCTGTCTCACCAATGTTAGGCATAGTGCAGCATCCACTTAGTATAAGTTCGTAACTAATGTGTGCCATTGATAAACACTCTTCCACCCGATTCCTCACATAGTGCAAAGTCATGCTATGCTCGGCAACCAACAACTCTGTCTCACCAATGCAAGGCATAGTGCCGCATCCACTTAGTATAAGTTCGTAACTGGGGTGTGTCATTGATAAACACCCTTCCACCCGATTTCTCACATAGTGCAGAGTCATGCTATGCTTGGCAACCAACAACTCTGCCTCACCAATGCAAGGCATAGTGCCGCATCCACTTAGTATAAGTTTGTAACTGAGGTGTGCCATTGATAAACACTCTTATACCCGATTTCTCACATAGTGCAGAGTCATGCTATGCTCGGCAACCAACAACTCTGTCTCACCAATGCAAGGCATAGTGCCGCATCCACTTACTGTAAGTTCGTAACTGAGGTGTGCCATTGATAAACACTCTTCCACCCGATTTCTCACATAGTGCAGAGTCATGCTATGCTCAGCAACCAACAACTCTGTGTCACCAATGCAAGGCATAGTGCCGCATCCACTTAGTATAAGTTTGTAACTGAGGTGTGCCATTGATAAACACTCTTCCACCCGATTTCTCGCATAGTGCAGAGTCATGCTATGCTTGGCAGCCAACAACTCTGTCTCACCAATGCAAGGCATAGTGCCACATCCACTTAGTATAAGTTTGTAACTGAGGTGTGTCATTGATAACCACTCTTCCACCCGATTTCTCACATAGTGCAGAGTCATGCTATGCTCGGCAACCAACAACACTGTCTTACCAATGTTAGGCATAGTGCAGCATCCACTTAGTATAAGTTCGTAACTGAGGTGTGCCATTGATAAACACTCTTCCACCCGATTTCTCACATAGTGCACAGTCATGCTACGCTCGCCAACAAACAACTCTGTCTCACCAATGCTAGGCATAGTGCCGCATCCACTTAGTATAAGTTCGTAACTGAGGTGTGCCATTGATAAACACTCTTCCACCCGATTTCTCACATAGTGCAGAGTCATGCTATGCTCGGCAACCAACAACTCTGTCTCACCAATGCAAGGCATAGTGCCGCATCCACTTAGTATAAGTTTGTAACTGAGGTGTGCCATTGATAAACACTCTTCCACCCGATTTCTCACATAATGCAGAGTCATGCTATGCTCGGCAACCAACAACTCTGTCTCACCAATGCAAGGCATAGTGCAGCATCCACTTAGTATAAGTTTGTATCTGAGGTGTGCCATTGATAAACACTCTTCCATCCGATTTCTCACATAGTGCAGAGTCATGCTATGCTCGGCAACCAACAACTCTGTCTCACCAACGCAAGGCATAGTGCAGCATCCACTTAGTATAAGTTCGTAACTGAGGTGTGCATTGATAAACACTCTTCCACCCGATATCTCACACAGTGCAGAGTCATGCTATGCTCGGCAACCAACAACTCTGTCTCACCAATGCAAGGCATAGTGTAGCATCCACTTAGTATAAGTTCATAACTGAGGTGTGCCATTGATAAACACTCTTCCACCCAGTTTCTCACATAGTGCAGAGTCATGCTATGCTTGGCAACCAACCACTCTGTCTCACCAATGCAAGGCATAGTGCAGCATCCACTTAGTATAAGTTTGTAACTGAGGTGTGCCACTGGTTAACACTCTTCCACCCAATTTCTCACATAGTACAGAGTCATGCTCTGCTCGGCAACCAACAACTCTGTCTCACCAATGCAAGGCATAGTGCAGCATCCACCTAGTATAAGTTCGTAACTGAGGTGTGCCACTGATAAACACTCTTCCACCCAGTTTCTCAAATAGTGAAGAGTCATGCTATGCTCGGCAACCAATAACTCTGTCTCACCAATGCAAGGCATAGTGCAGCATCCACTTAGTATAAGTTCGTAACTGAGGTGCGTCATTGATAAACACTGTTCCACCCGATTTCTCACATAGTGCAGAGTCATGCTATGCTCGGCAACCAACAACTCTGTCTCACCAATGCTAATCATAGTGCAGCATCCACTTAGTATAAGTTCGTAACTGAGGTGTGCCATTGATAAACACTCTTCCACCCGATTTCTCACATTGTGCAGAGTCATGCTATGCTTGGCAACCAACAACTCTCTCTCACCAATGCAAGGCATAGTGCCGCATCCACTTAGTATAAGTTCGTAACTGAGGTGTGCCATTGATAAACGCTCTTCCACCCGATTTCTAACATAGTGCAGAGTCACGCTATGCTCGGCAACCAACAACTCTGTCTCACCAATGCAAGGCATAGTGCAGCATCCACTTAGTATAAGTTCGTAACTGAGGTGTGCCATTGATTAACACTCTTCCACCCGATTTCTCACATAGTGCAGAGTCACGCTATGCTCGGCAACCAACAACTCTGTCTCACCAATGCAAGGCATAGTGCAGCATCCACTTAGTATAAGTTTGTATCTGAGGAGTGCCATTGATAAACACTCTTCCACCCGATTTCTCACATAGTGCAGAGTCATGCTATGCTCGGCAATCAACAACTCTGTCTCACCAATGCAAGGCATAGTGCAGCATCCACTTAGTATAAGTTCGTAACTGAGGTGTGCCATTGATAAACACTCTTCCACCTGATTTCTCACATAGTGCAGAGTCACGCTATGCTCGGCAACCAACAACTCTGTCTCACCAATGCAAGGCATAGTGCTGCATCCACTTAGTATAAGTTCGTAACCGAGGTGTGCTATTGATAAACACTCTTCCACCCGATTTCTCACATAGTGGAGAGTCATGCTATGCTCGGCAACCAACAACTCTGTCTCACCAATGCAAGGCATAGTGCAGCATCCACTTAGTATAAGTTCGTAACTGAGGTGTGCCATTGATTAACACTCTTCCACCCGATTTCTCACATAGTGCAGAGCCATGCTATGCTCGGCAACCAACAACTCTGTCTCACCAATGCAAGGCATAGTGCAGCATCCACTTAGTATAAGTTCGTAACTGAGGTGTGCCACTGATAAACACTCTTCCACCCGATTTCTCACATAGTGCAGAGTCATGCTATGCTCGCCAACCAACAACTCTGCCTCACCAATGCAAGGCATAGTGCAGCATCCACTTAGTATAAGTTCATAACTGAGGTGTGCAATTGATAAACACTCTTCCACCCAGTTTCTCACATAGTGCAGAGTCATGCTATGCTCGGCAACTAACAACTCTGTCTCACCAACGCAAGGCATAGTGCAGCATCCACTTAGTATAAGTTCGTCACTGAGGTGTGCATTGATAAACACTCTTCCACACGATTTCTCACATAGTGCAGAGTCATGCTATGCTCGGCAACCAACAACTCTGTCTCACCAATGCAAGGCATAGTGCAGCATCCACTTAGTATAAGTTTGTATCTGAGGTGTGGCACTGATTAACACTCTTCCACCCGATTTCTCCCATAGTGCAGAGTCATGCTATGCTCGGCAACCAACAACTCTGTCTCACCAATGCAAGGCATAGAGCAGCATCCACTTAGTATAAGTTTGTAACTGAGGTGTGCCATTGATTAACACTCTTCCACCCGATTTCTCACATAGTGCAGAGTCATGCTCTGCTCGGCAGCCAACAACTCTGTCTCACCAATGCATGACATAGTGCAGCGTCCACTTAGTATAAGTTTGTAACTGAGGTGTGCCATTGATTAACACTCTTCCACCCGATATCTCACATAGTGCAGAGCCATGCTATGCTCGGCAACCAACAACTCTGTCTCACCAATGCAAGGCATAGTGCCGCATCCACTTAGTATAAGTTCGTAACTGAGGTGTGCAATTGATAAACACTCTTTCACCCAGTTTCTCACATAGTGCAGAGTCATGCTATGCTCGGCAACCAACAACTCTGTCTCACCAATGCAAGGCATAATGCAGCATCCACTTAGTATAAGTTCATAACTGAGGTGTGCAATTGATAAACACTCTTCCACCCAGTTTCTCACATAGTGCAGAGCCATGCTATGCTCGGCAACCAACAACTCTGTCTCACCAAAGCAAGGCATAGTGCAGCATCCACTTAGTATAAGTTCGTCACTGAGGTGTGCATTGATAAACACTCTTCCACCCGATTTCTCACATAGTGCAAAGTCATGCTATGCTCGGCAACCAACAACTCTGTCTCACCGGTGCAAGGCATAGTCCAGCATCCACTTAGTATAAGTTCGTAACTGAGGTGTGCCATTGATTAACACTCTTCCACCCGATTTCTCACATAGTGCAGAGTCATGATCTGCTCGGCAACCAACAACTCTGTCTCACCAATGCAAGGCATAGTGCAGCATCCACTTAGTATAAGTTCGTCACTGAGGTGTGCATTGATAAACACTCTTCCACCCGATTTCTTACATAGTGCAGAGTCATGATCTGCTCGGCAACCAACAACTCTGTCTCACCAATGCAAGGCATAGTGCAGCATCCACTTAGTATAAGTTTGTAACTGAGGAGTGCCATTGATAAACACTCTTCCACCCGATTTCTCACACAGTGCAGAGTCATGCTATGCTCGGCAACCAACAACTCTGTCTCACCAATGCAAGGCATAGTGCAGCATCCACTTAGTATAAGTTCGTAACTGAGGTGCGTCATTGATAAACACTCTTCCACCCGATTTCTCACATAGTGCAAAGTCATGCTATGCTTGGCAACCAACAACTCTGTCTCACCAATGCAAGGCATAGTGCAGCATCCACTTAGTATAAGTTTGTAACTGAGGTGTGCCACTGATTAGCACTCTTCCACCCGATTTCTCACATAGTGCAGAGTCATGCTATGCTCGGCAACCAACAACTCTGTCTCACCAATGCAAGGCATAGTGCCGCATCCACTTAGTATAAGTTCGTAACTGAGGTGTGCAATTGATAAACACTCTTTCACCCAGTTTCTCACATAGTGCAGAGTCATGCTATGCTCGGCAACCAACAACTCTGTCTCACCAATGCAAGGCATAATGCAGCATCCACTTAGTATAAGTTCATAACTGAGGTGTGCAATTGATAAACACTCTTCCACCCAGTTTCTCACATAGTGAAGAGCCATGCTATGCTCGGCAACCAACAACTCTGTCTCACCAAAGCAAGGCATAGTGCAGCATCCACTTAGTATAAGTTCGTCACTGAGGTGTGCATTGATAAACACTCTTCCACCCGATTTCTCACATAGTGCAAAGTCATGCTATGCTCGGCAACCAACAACTCTGTCTCACCGGTGCAAGGCATAGTCCAGCATCCACTTAGTATAAGTTCGTAACTGAGGTGTGCCATTGATTAACACTCTTCCACCCGATTTCTCACATAGTGCAGAGTCATGATCTGCTCGGCAACCAACAACTCTGTCTCACCAATGCAAGGCATAGTGCAGCATCCACTTAGTATAAGTTCGTCACTGAGGTGTGCATTGATAAACACTCCTCCACCCGATTTCTTACATAGTGCAGAGTCATGATCTGCTCGGCAACCAACAACTCTGTCTCACCAATGCAAGGCATAGTGCAGCATCCACTTAGTATAAGTTTGTAACTGAGGAGTGCCATTGATAAACACTCTTCCACCCGATTTCTCACACAGTGCAGAGTCATGCTATGCTCGGCAACCAACAACTCTGTCTCACCAATGCAAGGCATAGTGCAGCATCCACTTAGTATAAGTTCGTAACTGAGGTGCGTCATTGATAAACACTCTTCCACCCGATTTCTCACATAGTGCAGAGTCATGCTATGCTCGGCAACCAACAACTCTGTCTCACCAATGCAAGGCATAGTGCAGCATCCACTTAGTATAAGTTCATAAAAGAGGTGTGCCATTGATAAACACTCTTCCACCCAGTTTCTCACATAGTGCAGAGTCATGCTATGCTTGGCAACCAACAACTCTGTCTCACCAATGCAAGGCATAGTGCAGCATCTACTTAGTATAAGTTTGTAACTGAGGTGTGCCACTGATTAACACTCTTCCACCCGATTTCTCACATAGTGCAGAGTCATGCTCTGCTCGGCAACCAACAACTCTGTCTCACCAATGCAAGGCATAGTGCCGCATCCACTTAGTATAAGTTTGTAACTGAGGTGTGCCATTGATAAACACTCTTCCACCCGATTTCTCACATAGTGGAGAGTCATGCTATGCTTGGCAACCAACAACTCTGTCTCACCAATACAAGGCATAGTGCAGCATCCACTTAGTATAAGTTCGTAACTGAGGTGTGCATTGATAAACACTCTTCCACCCGATTTCTCACATAGTGCAGAGTCATGCTATGCTCGGCAACCAACAACTCTGTTTCACCAATGCAAGGCATAGTGCCGCATCCACTTAGTATAAGTTGGTAACTGAGGTGTGCCATTGATAAACACTCTTCCACCCGATTTCTCACATAGTGCAGAGTCATGCTATGCTCGGCAACCAACAACTCTGTCTCACCAGTGCAAGGCATAGTGCCGCATCCACTTAGTATAAGTTCGTAACTGAGGTGCGTCATTGATAAACACTCTTCCACCCGATTTCTCACATAGTGCAGAGTCATGCTATGCTCGGCAACCAACAACTCTGTCTCACCAATGTTAGGCATAGTGCAGCATCCACTTAGTATAAGTTCGTAACTAATGTGTGCCATTGATAAACACTCTTCCACCCGATTCCTCACATAGTGCAAAGTCATGCTATGCTCGGCAACCAACAACTCTGTCTCACCAATGCAAGGCATAGTGCCGCATCCACTTAGTATAAGTTCGTAACTGGGGTGTGTCATTGATAAACACCCTTCCACCCGATTTCTCACATAGTGCAGAGTCATGCTATGCTTGGCAACCAACAACTCTGCCTCACCAATGCAAGGCATAGTGCCGCATCCACTTAGTATAAGTTTGTAACTGAGGTGTGCCATTGATAAACACTCTTATACCCGATTTCTCACATAGTGCAGAGTCATGCTATGCTCGGCAACCAACAACTTTGTCTCACCAATGCAAGGCATAGTGCCGCATCCACTTACTGTAAGTTCGTAACTGAGGTGTGCCATTGATAAACACTCTTCCACCCGATTTCTCACATAGTGCAGAGTCATGCTATGCTCAGCAACCAACAACTCTGTGTCACCAATGCAAGGCATAGTGCAGCATCCACTTAGTATAAGTTCGTAACTGAGGTGTGCATTGATAAACACTCTTCCACCCGATTTCTCACACAGTGCAGAGTCATGCTATGCTCGGCAACCAACAACTCTGTCTCACCAATGCAAGGCATAGTGTAGCATCCACTTAGTATAAGTTCATAACTGAGGTGTGCCATTGATAAACACTCTTCCACCCAGTTTCTCACATAGTGCTGAGTCATGCTATGCTTGGCAAACAACCACTCTGTCTCACCAATGCAAGGCATAGTGCAGCATCCACTTAGTATAAGTTTGTAACTGAGGTGGGCCACTGGTTAACACTCTTCCACCCAATTTCTCACATAGTACAAAGTCATGCTCTGCTCGGCAACCAACAACTCTGTCTCACCAATGCAAGGCATAGTGCAGCATCCACTTAGTATAAGTTCGTAACTGAGGTGTGCCACTGATAAACACTCTTCCACCCAGTTTCTCAAATAGTGAAGAGTCATGCTATGCTCGGCAACCAACAACTCTGTCTCACCAATGCAAGGCATAGTGCAGCATCCACTTAGTATAAGTTCGTAACTGAGGTGCGTCATTGATAAACACTGTTCCACCCGATTTCTCACATAGTGCAGAGTCATGCTATGCTCGGCAACCAACAACTCTGTCTCTCCAATGCTAATCATAGTGCAGCATCCACTTAGTATAAGTTCGTAACTGAGGTGTGCCATTGATAAACGCTCTTCCACCCGATTTCTAACATAGTGCAGAGTCACGCTATGCTCGGCAACCAACAACTCTGTCTCACCAATGCAAGGCATAGTGCAGCATCCACTTAGTATAAGTTCGTAACTGAGGTGTGCCATTGATAAACACTCTTCCACCCGATTTCTCACATAGTGCAGAGTCACGCTATGCTCGGCAACCAACAACTCTGTCTCACCAATGCAAGGCATAGTGCAGCATCCACTTAGTATAAGTTTGTATCTGAGGAGTTCCATTGATAAACACTCTTCCACCCGATTTCTCACATAGTGCAGAGTCATGCTATGCTCGGCAATCAACATCTCTGTCTCACCAATGCAAGGCATAGTGCTGCATCCACTTAGTATAAGTTCGTAACTGAGGTGTGCATTGATAAACACTCTTCCACCCGATTTCTCACATAGTGCAAAGTCATGCTATGCTCGGCAACCAACAACTCTGTCTCACCAATGCAAGGCATAGTGCAGCATCCACTTAGTATAAGTTTGTAACTGAGGTGTGCCATTGATAAACACTCTTCCACCCGATTTCCCACATAGTGCGGAGTCATGCTATGCTCGGCAACCAACAACTCTGTCTCACCAATGCAAGGCATAGTGCAGCATCCACTTAGTATAAGTTCGTATTTGAGGTGTGCCACTGATAAACACTCTTCCACCCAGTTTCTCACATAGTGCAGAGTCATGCTATGCTCGGCAACCAACAACTCTGTCTCACCAATGCAAAGCATAGTGCAGCATCCACTTAGAATAAGTTCGTAACTGAGGTGTGGCATTGATAAACACTCTCCCACCTGATTTCTCACATAGTGCAGAGTCACGCTATGCTCGGCAACCAACAACTCTGTCTCACCAATGCAAGGCATAGTGCTGCATCCACTTAGTATAAGTTCGTAACCGAGGTGTGCTATTGATAAACACTCTTCCACCCGATTTCTCACATAGTGGAGAGTCATGCTATGCTCGGCAACCAACAACTCTGTCTCACCAATGCAAGGCATAGTGCAGCATCCACTTAGTATAAGTTCGTAACTGAGGTGTGCCACTGATAAACACTCTTCCACCCGATTTCTCACATAGTGCAGAGTCATGCTATGCTCGGCAACCAACAACTCTGCCTCACCAATGCAAGGCATAGTGCAGCATCCACTTAGTATAAGTTCATAACTGAGGTGTGCAATTGATAAACACTCTTCCACCCAGTTTCTCACATAGTGCAGAGTCATGCTATGCTCGGCATCTAACAACTCTGTCTCACCAATGCAAGGCACAGTGCAGCATCCACTTAGTATAAGTTCGTCACTGAGGTGTGCATTGATAAACACTCTTCCACACGATTTCTCACATAGTGCAGAGTCATGCTATGCTCGGCAACCAACAACTCTGTCTCACCAATGCAAGGCATAGTGCAGCATCCACTTAGTATAAGTTTGTATCTGAGGTGTGGCACTGATTAACACTCTTCCACCCGATTTCTCACATAGTGCAGAGTCATGCTATGCTCGGCAACCAACAACTCTGTCTCACCAATGCAAGGCATAGAGCAGCATCCACTTAGTATAAGTTTGTAACAGAGGTGTGCCATTGATTAACACTCTTCCACCCGATTTCTCACATAGTGCAGAGTCATGCTCTGCTCGGCAGCCGACAACTCTGTCTCACCAATGCAAGACATAGTGCAGCGTCCACTTAGTATAAGTTTGTAACTGAGGTGTGCCATTGATTAACACTCTTCCACCCGATATCTCACATAGTGCAGAGTCAAGCTCTGCTCGGCAACCAACAACTCTGTCTCACCAATGCAAGGCATAGTGCAGCATCCACTTAGTATAAGTTTGTAACTGAGGTGTGCATTGATAAACACTCTTCCACCCAGTATCTCACATAGTGCAGAGTCATGCTCTGCTCGGCAACCAACAACTCTGTCTCACCACTGCAAGGCATAGTGCAGCATCCACTTAGTATAAGTTTGTAACTGAGGTGTGCCATTGATTAACACTCTTCCACCCGATTTCTCACATAGTGCAGAGTCATGCTATGCTCGGCAACCAACAACTCTGTCTCACCAATGCAAAGCATAGTGCCGCATCCACTTAGTATAAGTTCGTAACTGAGGTGTGCCATTGATAAACACTCTTCCACCCGATTTCCCACATTGTGCAGAGTCATGCTATGCTCGGCAACCAACAACTCTGTCTCACCAATGCAAGGCATAGTGCAGCATCCACTTTGTATAAGTTTGTATCTGAGGAGTGCCATTGATAAACACTCTTTCAACCGATTTCTCACATAGTGCAGAGTCATGCTATGCTCGGCAATCAACATCTCTGTCTCACCAATGCAAGGCATAGTGCTGCATCCACTTAGTATAAGTTCGTAACTGAGGTGTGCATTGATAAACACTCTTCCACCCGATTTCTCACATAGTGCAAAGTCATGCTATGCTCGGCAACCAACAACTCTGTCTCACCAATGCAAGGCATAGTGCAGCATCCACTTAGTATAAGTTTGTAACTGAGGTGTGCCATTGATAAACACTCTTCCACCCGATTTCCCACATAGTGCAGAGTCATGCTATGCTCGGCAACCAACAACTCTGTCTCACCAATGCAAGGCATAGTGCAGCATCCACTTAGTATAAGTTTGTATCTGAGGTGTGGCACTGATTAACACTCTTCCACCCGATTTCTCACATAGTGCAGAGTCATGCTATGCTCGGCAACCAACAACTCTGTCTCACCAATGCAAGGCATAGAGCAGCATCCACTTAGTATAAGTTTGTAACTGAGGTGTGCCATTGATTAACACTCTTCCACCCGATTTCTCACATAGTGCAGAGTCATGCTCTGCTCGGCAGCCAACAACTCTGTCTCACCAATGCAAGACATAGTGCAGCGTCCACTTAGTATAAGTTTGTAACTGAGGTGTGCTATTGATTAACACTCTTCCACCCGATATCTCACATAGTGCAGAGTCAAGCTCTGCTCGGCAACCAACAACTCTGTCTCACCAATGCAAGGCATAGTGCAGCATCCACTTAGTATAAGTTTGTAACTGAGGTGTGCATTGATAAACACTCTTCCACACGATTTCTCACATAGTGCAGAGTCATGCTCTGCTCGGCAACCAAAACCTCTGTCTCACCAATGCAAGGCATAGTGCAGCATCCACTTAGTATAAGTTTGTAACTGAGGTGTGCCATTGATTAACACTCTTCCACCCGATTTCTCACATAGTGCAGAGTCATGCTATGCTCGGCAACCAACAACTCTGTCTCACCAGTGCAAGGCATAGTGCAGCATCCACTTAGTATAAGTTCGTAACTGAGGTGTGCAATTGATAAACACTCTTCCACCCAGTTTCTCACATAGTGCAGAGTCATGCTATGCTCGGCAACCAACAACTCTGTCTCACCAATGCAAGGCATAGTGCTGCATCCACTTAGTATAAGTTCGTCACTGAGGTGTGCCACTGGTTAACACTCTTCCACCCGATTTCTCACATAGTGCAGAGTCATGCTCTGCTCGGCAACCAACAACTCTGTCTCACCAATGCAAGGCTTAGTGCAGCATCCACTTAGTATAAGTTCGTAACTGAGGTGTGCCACTGATAAACACTCTTCCACCCAGTTTCTCAAATAGTGAAGAGTCATGCTATGCTCGGCAACCAACAACTCTGTCTCACCAATGCAAGGCATAGTGCAGCATCCACTTAGTATAAGTTCGTAACTGAGGTGCGTCATTGATAAACACTCTTCCACCCGATTTCTCACATAGTGCTGAGTCATGCTATGCTCGGCAACCAACAACTCTGTCTCACCAATGCAAGGCATAATGCAGCATCCACTTAGTATAAGTTCATAACTGAGGTGTGCAATTGATAAACACTCTTCCACCCAGTTTCTCACATAGTGCAGAGTCATGCTATGCTCGGCAACCAACAACTCTGTCTCACCAATGCAAGGCATAGTGCAGCATCCACTTAGTATAAGATCGTCACTGAGGTGTGCCACTGGTTAACACTCTTCCACCCGATTTCTCACATAGTGCAGAGTCATGCTCTGCTCGGCAACCAACAACTCTGTCTCACCAATGCAAGGCTTAGTGCAGCATCCACTTAGTATAAGTTCGTAACTGAGGTGTGCCACTGATAAACACTCTTCCACCCAGTTTCTCAAATAGTGAAGAGTCATGCTATGCTCGGCAACCAACAACTCTGTCTCACCAATGCAAGGCATAGTGCAGCATCCACTTAGTATAAGTTCGTAACTGAGGTGCGTCATTGATAAACACTCTTCCACCCGATTTCTCACATAGTGCTGAGTCATGCTATGCTCGGCAACCAACAACTCTGTCTCACCAATGCAAGGCATAATGCAGCATCCACTTAGTATAAGTTCATAACTGAGGTGTGCAATTGATAAACACTCTTCCACCCAGTTTCTCACATAGTGCAGAGTCATGCTATGCTCGGCAACCAACAACTCTGTCTCACCAATGCAAGGCATAGTGCAGCATCCACTTAGTATAAGATCGTCACTGAGGTGTGCCACTGGTTAACACTCTTCCACCCGATTTCTCACATAGTGCAGAGTCATGCTCTGCTCGGCAACCAACAACTCTGTCTCACCAATGCAAGGCATAGTGCAGCATCCACTTAGTATAAGTTCGTAACTGAGGTGTGCCACTGATAAACACTCTTCCACCCAGTTTCTCAAATAGTGAAGAGTCATGCTATGCTCGGCAACCAACAACTCTGTCTCACCAATGCAAGGCATAGTGCAGCATCCACTTAGTATAAGTTCGTAACTGAGGTGCGTCATTGATAAACACTCTTCCACCCGATTTCTCACATAGTGCTGAGTCATGCTATGCTCGGCAACCAACAACTCTGTCTCACCAATGCTAGGCATAGTGCAGCATCCACTTAGTATAACTTCGTAACTGAGGTGTGCCATTGATAAACACTCTTCCACCCGATTTCTCACATTGTGCAGAGTCATGCTATGCTCGGCAACCAACAACTCTGTCTCACCAATGCAAGGCATAGTGCAGCATCCACTTAGTATAAGTTCGTAACTGAGGTGTGCCATTGATAAACGCTCTTCCACCCGATTTCTAACACAGTGCAGAGTCACACTATGCTCGGCAACCAACAACTCTGTCTCACCAATGCAAGGCATAGTGCAGCATCCACTTAGTATAAGTTCGTAACTGAGGTGTGCCATTGATAAACACTCTTCCACCCGATTTCTCACATAGTGCAGAGTGACGCTATGCTCGGCAACCAACAACTCTGTCTCACCAATGCAAGGCATAATGCAGCTTCCACTTAGTATAAGTTTGTATCTGAGGAGTGCCATTGATAAACACTCTTCCACCCGATTTCTCACATAGTGCAGAGTCATGCTATGCTCGGCAATCAACATCTCTGTCTCACCAATGCAAGGCATAGTGCTGCAACCACTTAGTATAATTTTGTATCTGAGGAGTGCCATTGATAAACACTCTTCCACCCGATTTCTCACATAGTGCAGAGTCATGCTATGCTCGGCAATCAACATCTCTGTCTCACCAATGCAAGGCATAGTGCAGCATCCACTTAGTATAAGTTTGTATCTGAGGTGTGGCACTGATTAACACTCTTCCACCCGATTTCTCACATAGTGCAGAGTCATGCTATGCTCGGCAACCAACAACTCTGTCTCACCAATGCAAAGCATAGAGCAGCATCCTCTTAGTATAAGTTTGTAACTGAGGTGTGCCATTGATTAACACTCTTCCTACCGATTTCTCACATAGTGCAGAGTCATGCTCTGCTCGGCAGCCAACAACTCTGTCTCACCAATGCAAGACATAGTGCAGCATCCACTTAGTATAAGTTTGTAACTGAGGTGTGCCATTGATTAACACTCTTCCACCCGATATCTCACATAGTGCAGAGTCACGCTCTGCTCGGCAACCAACAACTCTGTCTCACCAATGCAAGGCATAGTGCAGCATCCACTTAGTATAAGTTTGTAACTGAGGTGTGCATTGATAAACACTCTTCCACCCGATTTCTCACATAGTGCAGAGTCATGCTCTGCTCGGCAACCAACAACTCTGTCTCACCAATGCAAGGCATAGTGCAGCATTTACTTAGTACAAGTTTGTAACTGAGGTGTGCCATTGATTAACACTCTTCCACCCGATTTCTCACATAGTGCAGAGTCATGCTATGCTCGGCAACCAACAACTCTGTCTCACCAATGGAAGGCATAGTGCAGCATCCACTTAGTATAAGTTCGTAACTGAGGTGTGCCACTGATAAACACTCTTCCATCCAGTTTCTCAAATAGTGAAGAGTCATGCTATGCTCGGCAACCAACAACTATGTCTCACCAATGCAAGGCATAGTGCGGCATCCACTTAGTATAAGTTCGTAACTGAGGTGCGTCATTGATAAACACTCTTCCACCCGATTTCTCACATAGTGCTGAGTCATGCTATGCTCGGCAACCAACAACTCTGTCTCACCAATGCTAGGCATAGTGCAGCATCCCGTTAGTATAAGTTCGTAACTGAGGTGTGCCATTGATAAACACTCTTCCACCCGATTTCTCACATTGTGCAGAGTCATGCTATGCTCGGCAACCAACAACTCTGTCTCACCAATGCAAGGCATAGTGCCGCATCCACCTAGTATAAGTTCGTAACTGAGGTGTGCCATTGATAAACGCTCTTCCACCCGATTTCTAACATAGTGCAGAGTCACGCTATGCTCGGCAACCAACAACTCTGTCTCACCAATGCAAGGCATAGTGCAGCATCCACTTAGTATAAGTTCGTAACTGAGGTGTGCCACTGATAAACACTCTTCCACCCAGTTTCTCAAATAGTGAAGAGTCATGCTATGCTCGGCAACCAACAACTCTGTCTCACCAATGCAAGGCATAGTGCAGCATCCACTTAGTATAAGTTCGTAACTGAGGTGCGTCATTGATAAACACTCTTCCACCCGATTTCTCACATAGTGCTGAGTCATGCTATGCTCGGCAACCAACAACTCTGTCTCACCAATGCAAGGCATAATGCAGCATCCACTTAGTATAAGTTCATAACTGAGGTGTGCAATTGATAAACACTCTTCCACCCAGTTTCTCACATAGTGCAGAGTCATGCTATGCTCGGCAACCAACAACTCTGTCTCACCAATGCAAGGCATAGTGCAGCATCCACTTAGTATAAGTTCGTCACTGAGGTGTGCCACTGGTTAACACTCTTCCACCCGATTTCTCACATAGTGCAGAGTCATGCTCTGCTCGGCAACCAACAACTCTGTCTCACCAATGCAAGGCATAGTGCAGCATCCACTTAGTATAAGTTCGTAACTGAGGTGTGCCACTGATAAACACTCTTCCACCCAGTTTCTCAAATAGTGAAGAGTCATGCTATGCTCGGCAACCAACAACTCT
Organism: Schistocerca serialis cubense; assembly: GCF_023864345.2. NCBI lineage: Eukaryota > Metazoa > Arthropoda > Insecta > Orthoptera > Acrididae > Schistocerca > Schistocerca serialis. Next base: position 794,729,947 of record NC_064642.1, on the reverse strand, counting down.
GTCTCACCAATGCAAGGCATAGTGCAGCATCCACTTAGTATAAGTTCGTAACTGAGGTGCGTCGTTGATAAACACTCTTCCACCCGATTTCTCACATAGTGCTGAGTCATGCTATGCTCGGCAACCAACAACTCTGTCTCACCAATGCTAGGCATAGTGCAGCATCCCGTTAGTATAAGTTCGTAACTGAGGTGTGCCATTGATAAACACTCTTCCACCCGATTTCTCACATTGTGCAGAGTCATGCTATGCTCGGCAACCAACAACTCTGTCTCACCAATGCAAGGCATAGTGCCGCATCCACCTAGTATAAGTTCGTAACTGAGGTGTGCCATTGATAAACGCTCTTCCACCCGATTTCTAACATAGTGCAGAGTCACGCTATGCTCGGCAACCAACAACTCTGTCTCACCAATGCAAGGCATAGTGCAGCATCCACTTAGTATAAGTTCGTAACTGAGGTGTGCCATTGATAAACACTCTTCCACCCGATTTCTCACATAGTGCAGAGTGACGCTATGCTCGGCAACCAACAACTCTGTCTCACCAATGCAAGGCATAATGCTGCTTCCACTTAGTATAAGTTTGTATCTGAGGAGTGCCATTGATAAACACTCTTCCACCCGATTTCTCACATAGTGCAGAGTCATGCTATGCTCGGCAATCAACATCTCTGTCTCACCAATGCAAGGCATAGTGCTGCAACCACTTAGTATAAGTTCGTAACTGAGGTGTGCATTGATAAACACTCTTCCACCCGATTTCTCACATAGTGCAAAGTCATGCTATGCTCGGCAACCAACAACTCTGTCTCACCAATGCAAGGCATAGTGCAGCATCCACTTAGTATAAGTTTTTAACTGAGGTGTGCCATTGATAAACACTCTTCCACCCGATTTCCCACATAGTGCAGAGGCATGTTATGATCGGCAACCAACAACTCTGTCTCACCAATGCAAGGCATAGTGCAGCATCCACTTAGTATAAGTTCGTATATGAGGTGTGCCACTGATAAACACTCTTCCACCCAGTTTCTCACATAATGCAGAGTCATGCTATGCTCGGCAACCAACAACTGTGTCTCACCAATGCAAGGCATAGTGCAGCATCCACTTAGTATAAGTTCGTAACTGAGGTGTGCCATTGATAAACACTCTTCCACCCGATTTCTCACATAGTGCAGAGTCATGCTATGCTCGGCAACAAACAACTCTGTCTCACCAATGCAAGGCATAGTGCTGCATCCACTTAGTATAAGTTCGTCACTGAGGTGTGAATTGATAAACACTCTTCCACACGATTTCTCACATAGTGCAAAGTCATGCTATGCGCGGCAACCAACAACTCTGTCTCACCAATGCAAGGCATAGTGCAGCATCCACTTAGTATAAGTTTGTATCTGAGGTGTGGCACTGATTAACACTCTTCCACCCGATTTCTCACATAGTGCAGAGTCATGCTATGCTCGGCAACCAACAACTCTGTCTCACCAATGCAAGGCATAGAGCAGCATCCTCTTAGTATAAGTTTGTAACTGAGGTGTGCCATTGATTAACACTCTTCCTACCGATTTCTCACATAGTGCAGAGTCATGCTCTGCTCGGCAGCCAACAACTCTGTCTCACCAATGCAAATCATAGTGCAGCATCCACTTAGTATAAGTTTGTAACTGAGGTGTGCCATTGATTAACACTCTTCCACCCGATATCTCACATAGTGCAGAGTCACGCTCTGCTCGGCAACCAACAACTCTGTCTCACCAATGCAAGGCATAGTGCAGCATCCACTTAGTATAAGTTTGTAACTGAGGTGTGCATTGATAAACACTCTTCCACCCGATTTCTCACATAGTGCAGAGTCATGCTCTGCTCGGCAACCAACAACTCTGTCTCACCAATGCAAGGCATAGTGCAGCATCCACTTAGTACAAGTTTGTAACTGAGGTGTGCCATTGATTAACACTCTTCCACCCGATTTCTCACATAGTGCAGAGTCATGCTATGCTCGGCAACCAACAACTCTGTCTCACCAATGCAAGGCATAGTGCAGCATCCACTTAGTATAAGTTCGTAACTGAGGTGTGCCACTGATAAACACTCTTCCATCCAGTTTCTCAAATAGTGAAGAGTCATGCTATGCTCGGCAACCAACAACTATGTCTCACCAATGCAAGGCATAGTGCAGCATCCACTTAGTATAAGTTCGTAACTGAGGTGCGTCATTGATAAACACTCTTCCACCCGATTTCTCACATAGTGCTGAGTCATGCTATGCTCGGCAACCAACAACTCTGTCTCACCAATGCTAGGCATAGTGCAGCATCCCGTTAGTATAAGTTCGTAACTGAGGTGTGCCATTGATAAACACTCTTCCACCCGATTTCTCACATTGTGCAGAGTCATGCTATGCTCGGCAACCAACAACTCTGTCTCACCAATGCAAGGCATAGTGCCGCATCCACCTAGTATAAGTTCGTAACTGAGGTGTGCCATTGATAAACGCTCTTCCACCCGATTTCTAACATAGTGCAGAGTCACGCTATGCTCGGCAACCAACAACTCTGTCTCACCAATGCAAGGCATAGTGCAGCATCCACTTAGTATAAGTTCGTAACTGAGGTGTGCCATTGATAAACACTCTTCCACCCGATTTCTCACATAGTGCAGAGTCACGCTATGCTCGGCAACCAACAACTCTGTCTCACCAATGCAAGGCATAGTGCAGCATCAACTTAGTATAAGTTTGTATCTGAGGAGTGCCATTGATAAACACTCTTCCAACAGATTTCTCACATAGTGCAGAGTCATGCTATGCTCGGCAATCAACATCTCTGTCTCACCAATGCAAGGCATAGTGCTGCATCCACTTAGTATAAGTTCGTAACTGAGGTGTGCATTGATAAACACTCTTCCACCCGATTTCTCACATAGTGCAAAGTCATGCTATGCTCGGCAACCAACAACTCTGTCTCACCAATGCAAGGCATAGTGCAGCATCCACTTAGTATAAGTTCGTCACTGAGGTGTGCATTGATAAACACTCTTCCACACGATTTCTCACATAGTGCAAAGTCATGCTATGATCGGCAACCAACAACTCTGTCTCACCAATGCAAGGCATAGTGCAGCATCCACTTAGTATAAGTTTGTATCTGTGGTGTGGCACTGATTAACACTCTTCCACCCGATTTCTCACATAGTGCAGAGTCATGCTATGCTCGGCAACCAACAACTCTGTCTCACCAATGCAAGACATAGTGCAGCGTCCACTTAGTATAAGTTTGTAACTGAGGTGTGCCATTGATTAACACTCTTCCACCCGATATCTCACATAGTGCAGAGTCAAGCTCTGCTCGGCAACCAACAACTCTGTCTCACCAATGCAAGGCATAGTGCAGCATCCACTTAGTATAAGTTTGTAACTGAGGTGTGCATTGATAAACACTCTTCCACCCGATTTCTCACATAGTGCAGAGTCATGCTCTGCTCGGCAACCAACAACTCTGTCTCACCAATGCAAGGCATAGTGCAGCATCCACTTAGTATAAGTTTGTAACTGAGGTGTGCCATTGATTAACACTCTTCCACCCGATTTCTCACATAGTGCAGAGTCATGCTATGCTCGGCAACCAACAACTCTGTCTCACCAGTGCAAGGCATAGTGCAGCATCCACTTAGTATAAGTTCGTAACTGAGGTGTGCAATTGATAAACACTCTTCCACCCAGTTTCTCACATAGTGCAGAGTCATGCTATGCTCGGCAACCAACAACTCTGTCTCACCAATGCAAGGCATAATGCAGCATCCACTTAGTATAAGTTCATAACTAAGGTGTGCAATTGATAAACACTCTTCCACCCAGTTTCTCACATAGTGCAGAGTCATGCTATGCTCGGCAACCAACAACTCTGTCTCACCAATGCAAGGCATAGTGCTGCATCCACTTAGTATAAGTTCGTCACTGAGGTGTGCCACTGGTTAACACTCTTCCACCCGACTTCTCACATAGTGCAGAGTCATGCTCTGCTCGGCAACCAACAACTCTGTCTCACCAATGCAAGGCATAGTGCAGCATCCACTTAGTATAAGTTCGTAACTGAGGTGTGCCACTGATAAACACTCTTCCACCCAGTTTCTCAAATAGTGAAGAGTCATGCTATGCTCGGCAACCAACAACTCTGTCTCACCAATGCAAGGCATAGTGCAGCATCCACTTAGTATAAGTTCGTAACTGAGGTGCGTCATTGATAAACACTCTTCCACCCGATTTCTCACATAGTGCTGAGTCATGCTATGCTCGGCAACCAACAACTCTGTCTCACCAATGCTAGGCATAGTGCAGCATCCACATAGTATAAGTTCGTAACTGAGGTGTGCCATTGATAAACACTCTCCCACCCGATTTCTCACATTGTGCAGAGTCATGCTATGCTCGGCAACCAACAACTCTGTCTCACCAATGCAAGGCATAGTGCCGCATCCACTTAGTATAAGTTCGTAACTGAGGTGTGCCATTGATAAACGCTCTTCCACCCGATTTCTAACACAGTGCAGAGTCACGCTATGCTCGGCAACCAACAACTCTGTCTCACCAATGCAAGGCATAGTGCAGCATCCACTTAGTATAAGTTCGTAACTGAGGTGTGCCATTGATAAACACTCTTCCACCCGATTTCTCACATAGTGCAGAGTCACGCTATGCTCGGCAACCAACAACTCTGTCTCACCAATGCATGGCATAGTGCAGCATCCACTTAGTATAAGTTTGTATCTGAGGAGTGCCATTGATAAACACTCTTCCACCCGATTTCTCACATAGTGCAGAGTCATGCTATGCTCGGCAATCAACATCTCTGTCTCACCAATGCAAGGCATAGTGCTGCAACCACTTAGTATAAGTTCGTAACTGAGGTGTGCATTGATAAACACTCTTCCACCCGATTTCTCACATAGTGCAAAGTCGTGCTATGCTCGGCAACCAACAACTCTGTCTCACCAATGCAAGACATAGTGCAGCATCCACTTAGTATAAGTTTTTAACTGAGGTGTGCCATTGATAAACACTCTTCCACCCGATTTCCCACATAGTGCAGAGTCATGCTATGCTCGGCAACCAACAACTCTGTCTCACCAATGCAAGGCATAGTGCAGCATCCACTTAGTATAAGTTCGTATTTGAGGTGTGCCACTGATAAACACTCTTCCACCCAGTTTCTCACATAGTGCAGAGTCATGCTATGCTCGGCAACCAACAACTCTGTCTCACCAATGCAAGGCATAGTGCAGCATCCACTTAGTATAAGTTCGTAACTAAGGTGAGCCATTGATAAACACTCTTCCACCCGATATCTCACATAGTGCAGAGTCATGCTATGCTCGGCAACCAACAACTCTGACTCACCAATGCAAGGCATAGTGCTGCATCCACTTAGTATAAGTTCGTAACCGAGGTGTGCTATTGATAAACACTCTTCCACCCGATTTCTCACATAGTGCAGTGTTATGCTATGCTCGGCAACCAACAACTCTGACTCACCAATGCAAGGCATAGTGCAGCATCCACTTAGTATAAGTTCGTAACTGAGGTGTGCCATTGATTAACACTCTTCCACCCGATTTCTCACATAGTGCAGAGCCATGCTATGCTCGGCAACCAACAACTCTGTCTCACCAATGCAAGGCATAGTGCAGCATCCACTTAGTATCAGTTCGTAACTGAGGTGTGCCACTGATAAACACTCTTCCACCCGATTTCTCACATAGTGCAGAGTCATGCTATGCTCGGCAACCAACAACTCTGCCTCACCAATGCAAGGCATAGTGCAGCATCCACTTAGTATAAGTTCATAACTGAGGTGTGCAATTGATAAACACTCTTCCACCCAGTTTCTCACATAGTGCAGAGTCATGCTATGCTCGGCAACTAAGAACTCTGTCTCACCAATGCAAGGCATAGTGCAGCATCCACTTAGTATAAGTTCGTCACTGAGGTGTGCATTGATAAACACTCTTCCACACGATTTCTCACATAGTGCAAAGTCATGCTATGCTCGGCAACCAACAACTCTGTCTCACCAATGCAAGGCATAGTGCAGCATCCACTTAGTATAAGTTTGTATCTGAGGTGTGGCACTGATTAACACTCTTCCACCCGATTTCTCACATAGTGCAGAGTCATGCTATGCTCGGCAACCAACAACTCTGTCTCACCAATGCAAGGCATAGAGCAGCATCTTCTTAGTGTATGTTTGTAACTGAGGTGTGCCATTGATTAACACTCTTCCACCCGATTTCTCACATAGTGCAGAGTCATGCTCTGCTCGGCAGCCAACAACTCTGTCTCACCAATGCAAGACATAGTGCAGCATCCACTTAGTATAAGTTTGTAACTGAGGTGTGCCATTGATTAACACTCTTCCACCCGATATCTCACATAGTGCAGAGTCACGCTCTGCTCGGCAACCAACAACTCTGTCTCACCAATGCAAGGCATAGTGCAGCATCCACATAGTATAAGTTTGTAACTGAGGTGTGCATTGATAAACACTCTTCCACCCGATTTCTCACATAGTGCAGAGTCATGCTCTGCTCGGCAACCAACAACTCTGTCTCACCAATGCAAGGCATAGTGCAGCATCCACTTAGTATAAGTTTGTAACTGAGGTGTGCCATTGATTAACACTCTTCCACCCGATTTCTCACATAGTGCAGAGTCGTGCTATGCTCGGCAACCAACAACTCTGTCTCACCAATGCAAGGCATAGTGCAGCATCCACTTAGTATAACTTCGTAACTGAGGTGTGCAATTGATAAACACTCTTCCACCCAGTTTCTCACATAGTGCAGAGTCATGCTATGCTCGGCAACCAACAACTCTGTCTCACCAATGCAAGGCATAATGCAGCATCCACGTAGTATAAGTTCATAACTGAGGTGTGAAATTGATAAACACTCCTCCACCCAGTTTCTCACATAGTGCAGAGTCATGCTATGCTCGGCAACCAACAACTCTGTCCCACCAATGCAAGGCATAGTGCAGCATCCACTTAGTATAAGTTCGTCATTGAGGTGTGCCACTGGTTAACACTCTTCCACCCGATTTCTCACATAGTGCAGAGTCATGCTCTGCTCGGCAACCAACAACTCTGTCTCACCAATGCAAGGCATAGTGCAGCATCCACTTAGTATAAGTTCGTAACTGAGGTGTGCCATTGATAAACACTCTTCCACCCGATTTCTCACATAGTGCAGAGTGACGCTATGCTCGGCAACCAACAACTCTGTCTCACCAATGCAAGGCATAGTGCAGCATCCACTTTGTATAAGTTTGTATCTGAGGAGTGCCATTGATAAACACTCTTCCACCCGATTTCTCACATAGTGCAGAGTCATGCTATGCTCGGCAATCAACATCTCTGTCTCACCAATGCAAGGCATAGTGCTGCATCCACTTAGTATAAGTTCGTAACTGAGGTGTGCATTGATAAACACTCTTCCACCCGATTTCTCACATAGTGCAAAGTCATGCTATGCTCGGCATCCAACAACTCTGTCTCACCAATGCAAGGCATAGTGCAGCATCCACTTAGTATAAGTTTGTAACTGAGGTGTGCCATTGATAAACACTCTTCCACCCGATTTCCCACATAGTGCAGAGTCATGCTATGCTCGGCAACCAACAACTCTGTCTCACCAATGCAAGGCATAGTGCAGCATCCACTTAGTATAAGTTCGTATTTGAGGTGTGCCACTGATAAACACTCTTCCACCCAGTTTCTCACATAGTGCAGAGTCATGCTATGCTCGGCAACCAACAATTCTGTCTCACCAATGCAAGGCATATTGCAGCATCCACTTAGTATAAGTTCGTAACTGAGGTGTGCCATTGATAAACACTCTTCCACCCGATTTCTCACATAGTGCAGAGTCATGCTATGCTCGGCAACCAACAACTCTGTCTCACCAATGCAAGGCATAGTGCTGCATCCACTTAGTATAAGTTCGTAACCGAGGTGTGCTATTGATAAACACTCTTCCACCCGATTTCTCACATAGTGCAGAGTCATGCTATGCTCGGCAACCAACAACTCTGTCTCACCAATGCAAGGCATAGTGCAGCATCCACTTAGTATAAGTTCGTAACTGAGGTGTGCCATTGATTAACACTCTTCCACCCGATTTCTCACATAGTGCAGAGCCATGCTATGCTCGGCAACCAACAACTCTGTCTCACCAATGCAAGGCATAGTGGAGCATCCACTTAGTATCAGTTCGTAACTGAGGTGTGCCACTGATAAACACTCTTCCACCCGATTTCTCACATAGTGCAGAGTCATGCTATGCTCGGCAACCAACAACTCTGTCTCACCAATGCAAGGCATAGTGCAGCATCCACTTAGTATAAGTTCATAACTGAGGTGTGCAATTGATAAACACTCTTCCACCCAGTTTCTCACATAGTGCAGAGTCATGCTATGCTCGGCAACTAAGAACTCTGTCTCACCAATGCAAGGCATAGTGCAGCATCCACTTAGTATAAGTTCGTCACTGAGGTGTGCATTGATAAACACTCTTCCACACGATTTCTCACATAGTGCAAAGTCATGCTATGCTCGGCAACCAACAACTCTGTCTCACCAATGCAAGGCATAGTGCAGCATCCACTTTGTATAAGTTTGTATCTGAGGTGTGGCACTGATTAACACTTTTCCACCCGATTTCTCACATAGTGCAGAGTCATGCTATGCTCGGCAACCAACAACTCTGTCTCACCAATGCAAGGCATAGAGCAGCATCCACTTAGTATAAGTTTGTAACTGAGGTGTGCCATTGATTAACACTCTTCCACCCGATTTCTCACATAGTGCAGAGTCATGCTCTGCTCGGCAGCCAACAACTCTGTCTCACCAATGCAAGACATAGTGCAGCATCCACTTAGTATAAGTTTGTAGCTGAGGTGTGCCATTGATTAACACTATTCCACCCAATATCTCACATAGTGCAGAGTCATGCTCTGCTCGGCAACCAACAACTCTGTCTCACCAATGCAAGGCATAGTGCAGCATCCACTTAGTATCAGTTTGTAACTGAGGTGTGCCATTGATAAACACTCTTCCACCCGATTTCTCACATAGTGCAGAGTCATGCTCTGCTCGGCAACCAACAACTCTGTCTCACCAATGCAAGGCATAGTGCAGCATCCACTTAGTATAAGTTTGTAACTGAGGTGTGCCATTGATTAACACTCTTCCACCCAGTTTCTCACATAGTGCAGAGTCATGCTATGCTCGGCAACCAACAACTCTGTCTCACCAATGCAAGGCATAATGCAGCATCCACTTAGTATAAGTTCATAACTGAGGTGTACAATTGATAAACACTCTTCCACCCAGTTTCTCACATAGTGCAGAGTCATGCTATGCTCGGCAACCAACAACTCTGTCTCACCAATGCAAGGCATAGTGCAGCATCCACTTAGAATAAGTTCGTCACTGAGGTGTGCATTGATAAACACTCTTCCACCCGGTTTCTCACATAGTGCAAAGTCATGCTCTGCTCGGCAGCCAACAACTCTGTCTCACCAATGCAAGGCATAGTGCAGCATCCACTTAGTATAAGTTTGTAACTGAGGTGTGCCATTGATTAACACTCTTCCACCCGATTTCTCACATAGTGCAGAGTCATGCTCTGCTCGGCAGCCAACAACTCTGTCTCACCAATGCAAGACATAGTGCAGCATCCACTTAGTATAAGTTTGTAACTGAGGTGTGCCATTGATTAACACTATTCCACCCAATATCTCACATAGTGCAGAGTCATGCTCTGCTCGGCAACCAACAACTCTGTCTCACCAATGCAAGGCATAGTGCAGCATCCACTTAGTATCAGTTTGTAACTGAGGTGTGCCATTGATAAACACTCTTCCACCCGATTTCTCACATAGTGCAGAGTCATGCTCTGCTCGGCAACCAACAACTCTGTCTCACCAATGCAAGGCATAGTGCAGCATCCACTTAGTATAAGTTTGTAACTGAGGTGTGCCATTGATTAACACTCTTCCACCCAGTTTCTCACATAGTGCAGAGTCATGCTATGCTCGGCAACCAACAACTCTGTCTCACCAATGCAAGGCATAATGCAGCATCCACTTAGTATAAGTTCATAACTGAGGTGTGCAATTGATAAACACTCTTCCACCCAGTTTCTCACATAGTGCAGAGTCATGCTATGCTCGGCAACCAACAACTCTGTCTCACCAGTGCAAGGCATTGTGCAGCATCCACTTAGTATAAGTTCGTAACTGAGGTGTGCCACTGGTTAACACTCTTCCACCCGATTTCTCACATAGTGCAGAGTCATGCTCTGCTCGGCAACCAACAACTCTGTCTCACCAATGCAAGGCATAGTGCAGCATCCACTTAGTATAAGTTCGTAACTGAGGTGTGCCACTGATAAACACTCTTCCACCCAGTTTCTCAAATAGTGAAGAGTCATGCTATGCTCGGCAACCAACAACTCTGTCTCACCAATGCAAGGCATAGTGCAGCATTCACTTAGTATAAGTTCGTAACTGAGGTGCGTCATTGATAAACACTCTTCCACCAGATTTCTCACATAGCGCTGAGTCATGCTATGCTCGGCAACCAACAACTCTGTCTCACCAATGCTAGGCATAGTGCAGCATCCACTTAGTATAAGTTCGTAACTGAGGTGTGCCATTGATAAACACTCTTCCACCCGATTTCTCACATTGTGCAGAGTCATGCTATGCTCGGCAACCAACAACTCTGTCTCACCAATGCAAGGCATAGTGCCGCATCCACTTAGTATAAGTTCGTAACTGAGGTGTGCCATTGATAAACGCTCTTCCACCCGATTTCTAACATAGTCCAGAGTCACGCTATGCTCGGCAGCCAACAACTCTGTCTCACCAATGCAAGGCATAGTGCAGCATCCACTTAGTATAAGTTCGTAACTGAGGTGTGCCATTGATAAACACTCTTCCACCCGATTTCTCACATAGTGCAGAGTCACGCTATGCTCGGCAACCAACAACTCTGTCTCACCAATGCAAGGCATAGTGCAGCATCCACTTAGTATAAGTTTGTATCTGAGGAGTGCCATTGATAAACACTCTTCCACCCGATTTCTCACATAGTGCAGAGTCATGCTATGCTCGGCAATCAACATCTCTGTCTCACCAATGCAAGGCATAGTGCTGCATCCACTTAGTATAAGTTCGTAACTGAGGTGTGCATTGATAAACACTCTTCCACCCGATTTCTCACATAGTGCAAAGTCATGCTATGCTCGGCATCCAACAACTCTGTCTCACCAATGCAAGGCATAGTGCAGCATCCACTTAGTATAAGTTTGTAACTGAGGTGTGCCATTGATAAACACTCTTCCACCCGATTTCCCACATAGTGCAGAGTCATGCTATGCTCGGCAACCAACAACTCTGTCTCACCAATGCAAGGCATAGTGCAGCATCCACTTAGTATAAGTTCGTATTTGAGGTGTGCCACTGATAAACACTCTTCCACCCAGTTTCTCACATAGTGCAGAGTCATGCTATGCTCGGCAACCAACAACTCTGTCTCACCAATGCAAGGCATATTGCAGCATCCACTTAGTATAAGTTCGTAACTGAGGTGTGCCATTGATAAACACTCTTCCACCCGATTTCTCACATAGTGCAGAGTCATGCTATGCTCGGCAACCAACAACTCTGTCTCACCAATGCAAGGCATAGTGCTGCATCCACTTAGTATAAGTTCGTAACCGAGGTGTGCTATTGATAAACACTCTTCCACCCGATTTCTCACATAGTGCAGAGTCATGCTATGCTCGGCAACCAACAACTCTGTCTCACCAATGCAAGGCATAGTGCAGCATCCACTTAGTATAAGTTCGTAACTGAGGTGTGCCATTGATTAACACTTTTCCACCCGATTTCTCACATAGTGCAGAGCCATGCTATGCTCGGCAACCAACAACTCTGTCCCACCAATGCAAGGCATAGTGGAGCATCCACTTAGTATCAGTTCGTAACTGAGGTGTGCCACTGATAAACACTCTTCCACCCGATTTCTCACATAGTGCAGAGTCATGCTATGCTCGGCAACCAACAACTCTGTCTCACCAATGCAAGGCATAGTGCAGCATCCACTTAGTATAAGTTCATAACTGAGGTGTGCAATTGATAAACACTCTTCCACCCAGTTTCTCACATAGTGCAGAGTCATGCTATGCTCGGCAACTAAGAACTCTGTCTCACCAATGCAAGGCATAGTGCAGCATCCACTTAGTATAAGTTCGTCACTGAGGTGTGCATTGATAAACACTCTTCCACACGATTTCTCACATAGTGCAAAGTCATGCTATGCTCGGCAACCAACAACTCTGTCTCACCAATGCAAGGCATAGTGCAGCATCCACTTTGTATAAGTTTGTATCTGAGGTGTGGCACTGATTAACACTTTTCCACCCGATTTCTCACATAGTGCAGAGTCATGCTATGCTCGGCAACCAACAACTCTGTCTCACCAATGCAAGGCATAGAGCAGCATCCACTTAGTATAAGTTTGTAACTGAGGTGTGCCATTGATTAACACTCTTCCACCCGATTTCTCACATAGTGCAGAGTCATGCTCTGCTCGGCAGCCAACAACTCTGTCTCACCAATGCAAGACATAGTGCAGCATCCACTTAGTATAAGTTTGTAACTGAGGTGTGCCATTGATTAACACTATTCCACCCAATATCTCACATAGTGCAGAGTCATGCTCTGCTCGGCAACCAACAACTCTGTCTCACCAATGCAAGGCATAGTGCAGCATCCACTTAGTATCAGTTTGTAACTGAGGTGTGCCATTGATAAACACTCTTCCACCCGATTTCTCACATAGTGCAGAGTCATGCTCTGCTCGGCAACCAACAACTCTGTCTCACCAATGCAAGGCATAGTGCAGCATCCACTTAGTATAAGTTTGTAACTGAGGTGTGCCATTGATTAACACTCTTCCACCCAGTTTCTCACATAGTGCAGAGTCATGCTATGCTCGGCAACCAACAACTCTGTCTCACCAATGCAAGGCATAATGCAGCATCCACTTAGTATAAGTTCATAACTGAGGTGTGCAATTGATAAACACTCTTCCACCCAGTTCCTCACATAGTGCAGAGTCATGCTATGCTCGGCAACCAACAACTCTGTCTCACCAATGCAAGGCATAGTGCAGCATCCACTTAGTATAAGTTCGTCACTGAGGTGTGCATTGATAAACACTCTTCCACCCGATTTCTCACATAGTGCAAAGTCATGCTATGCTCGGCAACCAACAACTCTGTCTCACCAGTGCAAGGCATTGTGCAGCATCCACTTAGTATAAGTTTGTAACTGAGGTGTGCATTGATAAACACTCTTCAGCCCGATTTCTCACATAGTGCAGAGTCATGCTCTGCTCGGCAACCAACAACTCTGTCTCACCAATGCAAGGCATAGTGCAGCATCCACTTAGTATAAGTTTGTAACTGAGGTGTGCCATTGATTAACACTCTTCCACCTGATTTCTCACATAGTGCAGAGTCATGCTATGCTCGGCAACCAACAACTCTGTCTCACCAATGCAAGACATAGTGCAGCTTCCACTTAGTATAAGTTTGTAACTGAGGTGTGCCATTGATAAACACTGCTCCACCCGATTTCTCACATAGTGCAGAGTCATGCTATGCTCGGCAACCAACAACTCTGTCACACCAATGCAAGGCTTAGTGCAGCATCCACTTAGTATAAGTTTGTAACTGAGGTGTGCCATTGATTAACGCTCTTCCACCCGATTTCTCACATAGTGCAGAGTCATGCTATGCTCGGCAACCAACAACTCTGTCTCACCAATGCAAGGCATAGTGCAGCATCCACTTAGTATAAGTTCGTCACTGAGGTGTGCATTGATAAACACTCTTCCACCCGTATTTCTCACATAGTGCAGAGTCATGCTCTGCTCGGCAACCAACAACTCTGTCTCACCAACGCAAGGCATAGTGCCGCATCCACTTAGTATAAGTTTGTAACTGAGGTGTGCCATTGATTAACACTCTTCCACCCGATTTCTCACATAGTGCAGAGTCATGCTATGCTCGGCAACCAACAACTCTGTCTCACCAATGCAAGGCATAGTGCAGCATCCACTTAGTATAACTTCGTAACTGAGGTTTGCAATTGATAAACACTCTTCCACCCAGTTTCTCACATAGTGCAGAGTCATGCTATGCTCGGCAACCAACAACACTGTCTCACCAATGCAAGGCATAATGCAGCATCCACTTAGTATAAGTTCATAACTGAGGTGTGAAATTGATAAACACTCCTCCACCCAGTTTCTCACATAGTGCAGAGTCATGCTATGCTCGGCAACCAACAACTCTGTCTCACCAATGCAAAGCATAGTGCAGCATCCACTTAGTATTAGTTCGTCACTGAGGTGTGCCACTGGTTAACACTCTTCCACCCGATTTCTCACATAGTGCAGAGTCATGCTCTGCTCGGCAACCAACAACTCTGTCTCACCAATGCTAGGCATAGTGCAGCATCCACTTAGTATAAGTTCGTAACTGAGGTGTGCCATTGATAAACACTCTTCCACCCGATTTCTCACATTGTGCAGAGTCATGCTATGCTAGGCAACCAACAACTCTGTCTCACCAATGCAAGGCATAGTGCCGCATCCACTTAGTATAAGTTCGTAACTGAGGTGTGCCATTGATAAACGCTCTTCCACCCGATTTCTAACATAGTGCAGAGTCACGCTATGCTCGGCAACCAACAACTCTGTCTCACCAATGCAAGGCATAGTGCAGCATCCACTTAGTATAAGTTCGTAACTGAGGTGTGCCATTGATAAACACTCTTCCACCCGATTTCTCACATAGTGCAGAGTCACGCTATGCTCGGCAACCAACAACTCTGTCTCACCAATGCAAGGCATAGTGCAGCATCCACTTAGTATAAGTTTGTATCTGAGGAGTGCCATTGATAAACACTCTTCCACCCGATTTCTCACATAGGGCAGAGTCATGCTATGCTCGGCAATCAACATCTTTGTCTCACCAATGCAAGGCATAGTGCTGCATCCACTTAGTATAAGTTCGTAACTGAGGTGTGCATTGATAAACACTCTTCCACCCGATTTCTCACATAGTGCAAAGTCATGCTATGCTCGGCATCCAACAACTCTGTCTCACCAATGCAAGGCATAGTGCAGCATCCACTTAGTATAAGTTTGTAACTGAGGTGTGCCATTGATAAACACTCTTCCACCCGATTTCCCACAAAGTGCAGAGTCATGCTATGCTCGGCAACCAACAACTCTGTCTCACCAATGCAAGGCATAGTGCAGCATCCACTTAGTATAAGTTTGTATCTGAGGAGTGCCATTGATAAACACTCTTCCACCCGATTTCTCACATAGTGCAGAGTCATGCTATGCTCGGCAATCAACATCTTTGTCTCACCAATGCAAGGCATAGTGCTGCATCCACTTAGTATAAGTTCGTAACTGAGGTGTGCATTGATAAACACTCTTTCACCCGATTTCTCACATAGTGCAAAGTCATGCTATGCTCGGCATCCAACAACTCTGTCTCACCAATGCAAGGCATAGTGCAGCATCCACTTAATATAAATTTGTAACTGAGGTGTGCATTGATAAACACTCTTCCACCCGATTTCTCACATAGTGCAAAGTCATGCTATGCTCGGCAACCAACAACTCTGTCTCACCAGTGCAAGGCATAGTGCAGCATCCACTTAGTATAAGTTCGTAACTGAGGTGTGCCATTGATTATTACTCTTCCACCCGTTTTCTCACATAGTGCAGAGTCATGATCTGCTCAGCAACCAACAACTCTGTCTCACCAATGCAAGGCTTAGTGCAGCATCCACTTAGTATAAGTTTGTAACTGAGGTGTGCCATTGATAAACACTGCTCCACCCGATTTCTCACATAGTGCAGAGTCATGCTATGCTCGGCAACCAACAACTCTGTCTCACCAATGCAAGGCATAGTGCAGCATCCACTTAGTATAAGTTTGTAACTGAGGTGTGCCATTGATTAACGCTCTTCCACCCGATTTCTCACATAGTGCAGAGTCATGCTATGCTCGGCAACCAACAACTCCGTCTCACCAATGCAAGGCATAGTGCAGCATCCACTTAGTATAAGTTCGTCACTGAGGTGTGCATTGATAAACACTCTTCCACCCGATTTCTCACATAGTGCAGAGTCATGCTATGCTCGGCAACCAACAACTCTGTCTCACCAACGCAAGGCATAGTGCAGCATCCTCTTAGTATAAGTTCGTAACTGAGGTGTGCCATTGATAAACACTCTTCCACCCGATTTCTCACATAGTGCAGAGTCATGATCTGCTCGGCAACCAACAACTCTGTCTCACCAATGCAAGGCATAGTGCAGCATCCACTTAGTATAAGTTTGTAACTGAGGTGTGCCATTGATAAACACTCTTCCACCCGATTTCTCACGTAGTGCAGAGTCATGCTGTGCTCGGCAACCAACAACTCTGTCTCACCAATGCAAGACATAGTGCAGCTTCCACTTAGTATAAGTTTGTAACTGAGGTGTGCCATTGATTAACACTCTTCCACCCGATATCTCACATAGTGCAGAGTCACGCTCTGCTCGGCAACCAACAACTCTGTCTCACCAATGCAAGGCATAGTGCAGCATCCACATAGTATAAGTTTGTAACTGAGGTGTGCATTGATAAACACTCTTCCACCCGATTTCTCACATAGTGCAAAGTCATGCTATGCTCGGCAACCATCAACTCTGTCTCACCAATGCAAGGCATAGTGCAGCATCCACTTAGTATAAGTTCGTAACTGAGGTGTGCCATTGATAAACACTCTTCCACCCGATTTCTCACATAATGCAGAGTCATGCTATGCTCGGCAACCAACAACTCTGTCTCACCAATGCAAGGCATAGTGCAGCATCCACTTAGTATAAGTTCGTAACTGTGGTGTGCCATTGATAAACACTCTTCCACCCGATTTCTCACATAATGCAGAGTCATGCTATGCACGGCAACCAACAACTCTGTCTCACCAATGCAAGGCATAGTGCAGCATCCACTTAGTATAAGTTCGTAACTGAGGTGTGCCATTGATAAACACTCTTCCACCCGATTTCTCACATAATGCAGAGTCATGCTATGCTCGGCAACCAACAACTCTGTCTCACCAATGCAAGGCATAGTGCAGCATCCACTTAGTATAAGTTCGTAACTGTGGTGTGCCATTGATAAACACTCTTCCACCCGATTTCTCACATAATGCAGAGTCATGCTATGCACGGCAACCAACAACTCTGTCTCACCAATGCAAGGCATAGTGCAGCATCCACTTAGTATAAGTTCGTAACTGAGGTGTGCCATTGATTAACACTCTTCCACCCGATTTCTCACATAGTGCAGAGTCACGCTATGCTCGGCAACCAACAACTCTGTCTTACCAATGCAAGGCATAGTGCAGCATCCACTTAGTATAAGTTCGTAACTGAGGTGTGCCATTGATAAACACTCTTCCACCCGATTTCTCACATAGTGCAGAGTCATGCTCTGCTTGGCAACCAACAACTCTGTCTCACCAATGCAAGGCATAGTGCAGCATCCACTTAGTATAAGTTCGTCACTGAGGTGTGCATTGATAAACACTCTTCCACCTGATTTCTCACATAGTGCAAAGTCATGCTATGCTCGGCAACCAACAACTCTGTCTCACCAATGCAAGGCATAGTGCAGCATCCACTTAGTATAAGTTTGTAACTGAGGTGTGCCATTGATTAACACTCTTCCACCCGATTTCTCACATAGCGCAGAGTCATGCTATGCTCGGCAACCAACAACTCTGTCTCACCAATGCAAGGCATAGTGCAGCATCCACTTAGTATAAGTTCGTAACTGAGGTGTGCCATTGATAAACACTCTTCCACCCATTTTCTCACATAGTGCAGAGTCATGCTATGCTCGGCAACCAACAACTCTGTCTCACCAATGCAAGGCATAGTGCAGCATCCACTTAGTATAAGTTCGTAACTGAGGTGTGCCATTGATAAACACTCTTCCACCCGATTTCTCACATAATGCAGAGTCATGCTATGCTCGGCAACCAACAAATCTGTCTCACCAATGCAAGGCATAGTGCAGCATCCACTTAGTATAAGTTCGTAGCAGAGGTGTGCCATTGATAAACACTCTTCCACCCGATTTCTCACATAGTGCAGAGTCACGCTATGCTCGGCAACCAACAACTCTGTCTCACCAATGCAAGGCATAGTGCAGCATCCACTTAGTATAAGTTGAAAGGTGGCTACACTGAGCCACTGCGGCAGAGATTGCGCCAAAGTGTATTGTTAAGCCGCCTCCACAGTGCTTGGAGAGAGCTCGTAGTAGTCAGTGCCTGTTAAGAACTCGTAGCAGTCAGTGCTTGTCGAGGACTCGTAATAGTCAGTTCGTTTTGAGATGTGCTAGTGGGCAAGGCTTGTCGAGATGTTGTAGTAAGGAGTGCTTGTTCCATGTTTTATGCAGTTGTTTGATGGGATAGACAGCAGATGGTTCGAATGGAAATACTGTAACGATCAGAGGGCTTTTTGTCAATATATATGAAGGTAAAATATTGCGTGTTTTTTCATTATTTCCATGTTTTAAATAATGCGTCATTACAGGTTCAGTCAACAAAGCATCTGGCTTGTGTTCTTGTATTAGAGTGTAATTCTGGTTTTCTTGAGTAATTATGGTATTTTTATTTCCTTTAGTTACTTCAGTATAAATGGTATTTAAGAATTCTTGTCTTTTTGAAGAAGAACCGTGCCAGATGTGCGTTGAGTCATACTTCCACATACAGAACAGTTATACTTATTGTTGGCTTCGTAGATTTTATAGTTGCTGGGGACTTAATTAATTAATTGTGTTAATGAAATTTTTCATTTCATTCTTTGTTGTTGTTCTTTGCAGTCAGATAGTGTAATAATAATAGTCAGGGCCAACCGATTACGAGACATAGCGTAATCGGACTTACAGCTACTAAAAATTTAAAAAGTATTTTCATCATATTTAATTAAGCTCCCATGCACGTGGCGACCGCTGCTTCGGATCGTCCCTTGGAATTCTTCTGATTGTAGAAATAGTAGACCATAGTATTGTTGTAGTAATTTGAGTTTAGTAATTGTAGTCTGTATTGCATGTGTAGATTTGGTAATTGTCATTCTTTTAATGGTATTTTTTAAAATTTAAATTGTTGTCTTGTATACGCGTTTGACAATCTAGTGCAATTATTTCAATTGTTCGATTGATCGTGTTTGAGGGAGACATTGCATGTAAATGGTATTGTTGGAGATAAAGAGTCATTGTGTGTAATTTTCGTACAGTGACGAATTTTTTTTATGTTTTGTAAATGATTACGCGATCAATGAAAAAGGAAAAAATGATGGATAGTGAGAATAACGAAATTGTTAACATGGCGAACTCGCCAACAGAGGAAAACAGTGTCATGAATAATGGTGTTGAAAACAATTTAATAAGCAGGGAAAATAGTCTGGAACCAGTTCAAAATTTTTCTCAATCAGTTAATTCACAGAATACGAGATTAATGACAGAAGATTCTGGAATAGTATCGAACAAAGATAGCTTTACAGCTATGACGAAAGAAGTCGATTTTGCGGGAAATGTTAGGGGTGAAAAGAGTTTCGAACCAGTTACTATGGAGCAGTTGATGAGTGCAATAATAAATTTGGGATCACGGATAGAAGCAATGACAACACGGTTATGCTCAAAAATAGGAACAATTGAAACAGAAATAGGAACAACTAAAACCGAGATGAAAGCAGTGGGATCACAGTTACGATCTGAATTAGAAACTGATAGGGGAACAATGGAAACTCAGTTAGGCTCACGAACGGGGACATGTTTCAAAAACATGAAAGACGAATTAAAGAGGGAAGTTAAAGAGGAGGCGCAACCGATTTTGAATTCTCACAGTGATAGCTTAATTTCAACAGAAATCAGACAAGAGGAACAGGGCAGGGAACAGGAAGAAAGAGATCGCGTGATAGTACAGAAATTTTCAGAGTTAAATTTACAACGTGCAAAAGATAAGGAAGAAATAATTGAAAGAATCGAGGAATCCGTACCAAATGACAGAATAAATAACTTAACGAAAATGTGTGAACAGTTACCTACTAAATGTGACAACACCGAAACCCGAGTCGCGACATTTACAGAAGACGTAAATAAACAGAAAGAAAAATTAAGTGACTCATCGGAAAGAGTTGAGATATCAGATAAATTGACAAGTGTTAGTTTAGCAGAAGGGTTTGAAGAAAATAATTTGTTTCATTTACGGGATGTAACAAGAGAGCGCCAGGCGCATGAATTTAACAATAATCGACATTCGGACTGGGACAGACGCGGTAGGTCTTTGTCGCCACGAGGCGAAAACTTTGACTATAAACACTTTTTGACTGTCCGGAAATTTAAGATCTTCCGCAATTCTAAGAATGACATACATCCATGTGCGTGGTTAGATCAATTTATGTACGCACTCCCACCAAATTGGCCACTAAGTCACAAACTGGAAATTATGTGCGGCTATTAAAGTCCTCAGGGGATTCACTACTCTATGTGAATATGTGCCGTAGTGAGCATAGGGCCCCGAGCTGTAGTGGTGCTATTTCTCTTTTAGTTTTCTGTACCGCTGCCTACTCTTTTACTATTCTTTGCATCTGTCAAAACAACTCTTCGACTATCAATCTATCTAGAGAGTAAGTAGACAATAACCTGAAATGACTATTTACCCAAAAGTGATTTCGGAAACTACCATGTGGAGTTACTGTATCTTCAGCAGCATTCATTCGTAGTTTAAATGAAATTTTACCTGTTTATCTTCGTGACAATGTTACTTCATATGTGGACGATGTTCTTATTGCTAAATATTCTTGGAGTGAGCACAACAAAATTTTGGATTCTTTATTACGTATTTTTGCAAAAGTTGGCATTACAGTAAACTTGGAAAAATCTGAATTTGGTAGTTCTCAGGTGAAATTTCTCGGTATTCTTCCTGATCCAAAAAAAAAAAAAAAACTAGACGCTATTCGTAATTATGCTGTTCCTACCACAAAACGTGAGGTTCGTAATTTCCAAAATTTTTGTGGAATGACATACTTTAGAGAAACTCACAGCTACATGTAAACATGCGGAGAGTACAAGGATACCGCGCTGTGTTTTGGCGGCGGCACATACTCAAAGCAACAGTCAAGTCTGCGCGCCGCACAAGGCAGTCGTTGACCGCGAACAATTGCTTCCTACGTCACGCGCCTACAGCTGATCGAGCGCTCAGTGCGAATGCACTGACAGCCGTAAACAAATACACAGTTTAATTTCTCCGATTAAATTCAGTATAAAGCTATAGCGACTTGATGAATTATGTTATTAACATTCAGTATTTTTCAGGATACGGTTCTATAAAATATTTAAGAACTTCAGGTAAATTCTGTGTGTCTCCGACGTTAAGAGGACTTACTATCGACAAATTTTCAGGAAGAATGTAATTTCGAAGAAGAAACTAATAAACTAAAAAGGGTAACTATTAATTGAGTTTATTTTTCAGGTAACATATTTCCACTTAGGTACGTACTTTAGACGTAATTTGCTGCTCGCGATTACGTGATTCATACTTTGTGCTAAATTTCATGTTTTATGAAATTACTTGTGAAGCGACGTGCTTGCGTACGTTAACTGATTTTGACAATGATTATTAATGAACTGGGTTGTAACTTGTGTATATTATGCATCGCTTGGCTGCACTGCTTTTTCACTGATGTCATATTTTTTTTAATTATGTGCCTGCTGTGCTTATTTATTTAAATTATAATTGTCACCTGATTTATTGTGCTGATGTGGTTAGGTATGTAAGTTATACTTTGTGATTTATCTGCTTGCGCCTTCATGTTTACTTATTAGGATGACATATGAACATTCATTTGCTTATGCTGATATGATGCTAATGACCTGTTTGCTGCTATGCGTATGGATTGCATATTTATACATTTCTGTTTGTTGTCATAACTACTCTTTAATTTGGTGTATAGAAATGCTGATATACTGTGTATGAACATAGAGTTTAGGTCACACTATTGGATTAATTATAGATTGTTCGCTTGGCAGAGCCTCGTTGTAAGAATTGTGCTGCATCCACTTTTTGACATTCTGTTCTCTACTGGTATATTTACTCGCTATTGCTTGTTTTGCTTACGCTAAGTGTCTTATATTTTTAAGATAAGAAAATGAACTGCTATAATTCGACGAACGACATTAGTACAAGAAACTTCATAGAAGTCACATGAGCTGAGGTTTTATGGAAGCTGTATAACTTTATGCTAATAGGAAGGAAGCTAACGACATGACATACCATTACTAGGTTTAGACCATTAACAGTTATTACACTGCATTTTTCGTGAGCTATTGAAATAGGAAGTGACACTTGACACAAAAAATACTCTACATGTTTGCTTCTGCCATAATTCTTGAAGTGGTGTACACACTGTGAAATATTATGATTATTCACACTCCGTTATCGTACTTAATTACTGAGAGTTATCCGAACTAAGTCTGTTAGAGGTCATGTATGCATTTCTTTTGTTTATAATTCATAATGAGTAGAAGATTTGGATCAGATGGATCACACAGAGGTTGTGTGTTGACAATGTGTCTTCGGATTATATGGGATGATGAGGTTTGTATTAGGATTTTATCTGTACTTGTTCAAGGAGACTGACTAGAGGAAAGAGTTGTTATGGAAGTGAAATGATATTGGTAATAAGGTTTATATGTATCGACGCATTGAAGAGGTATTATTGAGGTATTATTGGGATTATATGAAGTTGATGATTATTGGAGTTTTTGTGGACAAGAGGTAAGGTAAATGCTATTAATGATAAGGTTTATATGTATCGATGTATTGAAGAGGTATTATTGAGATTATGTAAAGTTGATGATTATTGGAGTTTTGGTGGATAAGAGGTAAAGTAAGTGAGATGCATATTTTTTTTGTTGGTCTTATGGAACAAGGAGGATGAAGATAGCAGACTAGAACACTAAAGTAGAAGGAAGATAGTCTATACCCACACCTTGTTATATCACTAAGCAGTAGATACTTTCTTTTTGAAGAGAGGAAGTAATTGCATATCTTGGCTCACTGACAGTTGTTCAGCAACTGTACATTTGATCTGGCTTGGCAAACATTGGTCTTGACATGATGACTATGACGTTGACTTAACTATTATTGACTGTTATACATTGCTGCCACTACTACTTGATACACATGATGAACATCAAATTTTGACAGAATTACATTTACACAGTTAACACTATTCAATTACACAGTAGTACTTAATGTGGATGAAAGATGAATGAGTGTGTTTTGTGTGTTTTCCTTTCCTAATCCTACCCACCTATCTCGTAAATATTATTTTATTTGTTTGTAGTGGCTTGCACTGACACCCATAAATATTATAGGTTTACTGATATTTGAGTATTTGTAATAGTTAATATGACAATTATCTGATATCATTTGTGTGTTTATTACAATTTGTATGTTTAGTGTAAGAGCATTGTAAAAGCATTTGTATGTGTATTGAAACTATTGTTCATGCTTGAACTGTCTGATTAGTGATGGTAAATATTATGAACTGTTACCTGCACTTTTTCAACGTAATGTGTGACACTTGGGAATGATTAATTTCTGATGATGAACTGAGTGATCAGTGATAGTGAATATTATGGACTGTTACTTGTATTTTTTTTCTACATGATTGGTGCCATTAGGACATGTTTAATTTCTGCTAACGAACAGTGTGATCAGTGATAGTGAATATCATGGACTGCTCTCTGGACCTGCTCATCATTGCTAGGTGCAACTGATGGACTACTGGTATGGAAATGAAGTCACTTCTTGCTGTCTGCACCTACTCAACATTTCTGGGTGCAACTGATGGACTGCTTCTACTAAAATGATGTCACTTGTTGGTGTCTGCGCCTGCTCAACATTGCTGGGTGCAACTGATGGACTGCTTCTACTGAAATGATGTCACTTGTTGGTGTCTGCACCTGCTCAACATTACTGGGTGCCACAGATGGAACTGTTTCTACTGAAATGATGTTACTTCTTGCTGTCTGCACCTGCTCAACATTGCTGGGTGCAACTGATGGACTGTTTCTGCTGAAATGATGTCACTTGCTGGTGTCTGCACCTGCTCAACATTGCTGGGTGCAACTGATGGACTGCTTCTACTGAAATGATGTTACTTCTTGCTGTCTGCACCTACTCAACATTGCTGGGTGCAACTGATGGACTGCTTCTACTGAAATGATGTCACTTGTTGGTGTCTGCACCTGCTCAACATTGCTGGGTGCAACTGATGGACTGCTTCTACTGAAATGATGTCACTTATTGGTGTCTGCACCTGCTCTCAACATTGCTGGGTGCAACTGATGGACTGTTTCTGCTGAAATGATGTCACTTGTTGGTGTCTGCACCTGCTCAACATTGCTGGGCGCAACTGATGGACTGCTTCTACTGAAATGAAGTCACTTCTTGCTGTCTGCACCTACTCAACATTGCTGGGTGCCTCTGATGGATTGCTTCTACTGAACTAATGTGACTTGTTGCTGTGTGTACCTCTTCAACTTTACTGGGTGCCACAGATGAAACTGCTTCTACTGAAATGATGTCACTTGTTGGTGTCTGCACCTGCTCAACATTGCTGGGTGCAACTGATGGACTGCTTCTACTGAAATGATGTCACTTGTTGGTGTCTGCACCTGCTCAACATTACTGGGTGCACAGATGAAGCTACTTCTTTGGAAATGATGTCACTTGTTGGTGTCTGCACCTGCTCAACATTGCTGGGTGCAACTGATGAACTGTTTCTACTGAAATGAAGTCACTTGTTGCTGTCTGCACCTACTCAACATTGCTGGGTGCCTCTGATGGATTGCTTCTACTGAACTACTGTGACTTGTTGCTGGGTGTACCTGCTAAATTTTACTGGGTGCCACTGATGGACTGCTTCTACTGAAAAGATGTCACCTGTTGGTGTCTTTTTTTTGTATAAACTAATCATTGAAATAATTTTATGTGAACATTTGTATAAACTGATTTTTTGCGTATTGTGTGAACTCTTATGTAAAGCTACATGTATGAAAAGAATTTGTATTGCTTACTGTATTTCATATATTAGGTTATTGAAAAGTCAGTGCAAAGCCAAAATTTTAACTAATTATGTGATATTTAGGTATTAATATTATCTTTTATTTTTGTCTGTATTTTTCTGGACGAATTTGGTGGTATTTTCACCACCAATGCTGGCAAAAATACCATCAAATTCTGGCCTCTGGAGGAAGGGCATATGAAAGGTGGCTACACTGGGCCACTGCGCCAGAGATTGCGCCAAAGAGTATTGTTAAGCCGCCTCCACAGTGCTTGGAGAGAGCTCGTAGTAGTCAGTGCCTGTTAAGAACTCGTAGCAGTCAGTGCTTGTCGAGGACTCGTAGTAGTCAGTTCGTTTTGAGATGTGCTAGTGGGCAAGGCTTGTCGAGATGTTGTAGTAAGGAGTGCTTGTTCCAAGTTTTATGCAGTTGTTTGATGGGATAGACAGCAGATGGTTCGAATGGAAATACTGTAACGATCAGAGTGCTTTTCGTCAATGTATGTGAAGGTAAAATATTGCGTGTTTTTTCATTATTTCCATGTTTTAAATAATGCGTCATTACAGGTTCAGTCAACAAAGCATCTGGCTTGTGTTCTTGTATTAGAGTGTAATTCTGGTTTTCTTGAGTAATTATGGTATTTTTATTTCCTTTAGTTACTTCAGTATAAATGGTATTTAAAAATTCTTGTCTTATTGAAGAAGAACCGTGCCAGATGTGCGTTGAGTCATACTTCCAGTTACAGAACAGTTATACTTATTGTTGGCTTCGTAGATTTTATAGTTGCTGGGGACTTAATTAATTAATTGTGTTAATGAAAATTTTCATTTCATTCTTTGTTGTAGTTTTTTGCAGTCAGATAGCGTAATAATAATAGTCAGGGCCAACCGATTACGAGACATAGCGTAATTGGACATACAGCTACTAAAAAACTAAAAGTATTTTCAATCTTATTTAATTAAGCCCCCATGCAAAGTTCATAACTGAGGTGTGCCATTGATAAACACTCTTCCACCAGATTTCTCACATAGTGCAGAGTCATGCTATGCTCGGGAACCAACAACTCTGTCTCACCAACGCAAGGCATAGTGCAGCATCCACTTAATATAAGTTCGTAACTGAGGTGTGCCATTGATAAACACTCTTCCACCAGATTTCTCACATAGTGCAGAGTCATGCTATGCTCGGCAACCAACAACTCTGTCTCACCAATGCAAGGCATAGTGCAGCATCCACTTAGTATAAGTTCGCAACTGAGGTGTGCCATTGATAAACACTCTTCCACCAGATTTCTCACATAGTGCAGAGTCATGCTATGCTCGGCAACCAACAATTCTGTCTCACCAATGCAAGGCATAGTGCAGCATCCACTTAGTATAAGTTCGTAACTGAGGTGTGCCATTGATAAACACTCTTCCACCAGATTTCTCACATAGTGCAGAGTCATGCTCTGCTCGGCAACCAACAACTCTGTCTCACCAATGCAAGGCATAGTGCAGCTTCCACTTAGTATAAGTTCGTAACTGAGGTGTGCCATTGATAAACACTCTTCCACCCGATTTCTCACATAGTGCAGAGTCATGCTCTGCTCGGCAACCAACAACTCTGTCTCACCAATGCAAGGCATAGTGCAGCATCCACTTAGTATAAGTTCGTAACTAAGGTGTGCCATTGATAAACACTCTTCCACCCGATTTATCACATAGTGCAGAGTCATGCTCTGCTCGGCAACCAACAACTCTGTCTCACCAATGCAAGGCATAGTGCAGCATCCATTTAGTATAAGTTCGTAACTGAGGTGTGCCATTGATAAACACTCTTCCACCCGATTTCACACATAGTGCAGAGTCATGCTCTGCTCGGCAACCAACAACTCTGTCTCACCAATGCAAGGCATAGTGCAGCATCCACTTAGTATAAGTTCGTAACTGAGGTGTGCCATTGATAAACACTCTTCCACCCGATTTCACACATAGTGCAGAGTCATGCTCTGCTCGGCAACCAACAACTCTGTCTCACCAATGCAAGGCATAGTGCAGCATCCACTTAGTATAAGTTTGTAACTGAGGTGTGCCATTGATAAACACTCTTCCACCCGATTTCTCACATAGTGCAGAGTCATGCTCTGCTCGGCAACTAACAACTCTGTCTCACCAATGCAAGGCATAGTGCAGCATCCACTTAGTATAAGTTCGTAACTGAGGTGTGCCATTGATAAACACTCTTCCACCCGATTTCACACATAGAGCAGAGTCATCATACACTGTTGTAATAGATAGTGAAACACTGGTAAGGCGAATTTCCAGGAGAATACAAGCTAGATGATACTCTGTATACATCTGCTGATTGATATAGCACTATGCATGACATATTTTGTCCCACTTGAACTCAGAAATAGGCACTTTAACACCTTTCAATGCTTTTTCAATTTCTATTCTCACATGCAAGCCCCAGTAATGATGTACTTCTATACACACATTTCCATGTTTCATTCCACTAGGTACGAAATTGTATGTGGAACTAAAAAGCATGGGTACATTTGATACCTTCATATTCACAGCATCTGCACTCTGTGCCTCCACTAGCACAGGGATAATCTGCTGGGATGGTTCGTATGTCGGTGACCAGCACTGTTCTCCATCCTGCTGTTGTTTAGGACCACCAGCAGCATTCAATGGGAGCACACAGCACATCCTCATCACACAAATCGATAAGTGAAACAGACCATAACAGCTCCATGTCCTGCACCAGCAAGTGGCCTATGTGCACTACAGGATTCCATGTAGTTGCTACAGGTTCAGACATGTTGGAGGTTGTTGCTGCCACAGTTCCAGAGGTTGGTGCAGGTCTCGACGAGATGGCGGCTAAGGCTGCTGCAGTTCCGAATGCGGCAGAGGTCGACATGTTGGCGCTCGTCCATGCAGGCTTGGACGTGTTGAAAGATGCTGCTAAACAATGAGAACGAAGTGTTACATACGGACCTAGACACAAAAACAACCAATAATAATAGTAATGCTGACTACAGACAAAGATGCGATATGGGATACTTATTTTCCATTTCTTCCTGCTCTGCAGGGCTGTTCTGGATTGAGTCTGCTGTTGACGCTTCATGGTTCTTCTTCTTCTTCTTCTGCTGCTGCTGCTGCTGCTGCTCCTGGCTGACTGGGTCAGACAGAGGTCACTGAGCTGCTGAGCCTGCTGTTTATCCCCTCTGATGATGTCAGCTTATACTACCATCCTATTGGCTGCAGGCTACCACGTGACTGTATTCAGAGTGTATATTGGTTTGCGCCCTTTTTTTCTGGACTGCCGTCTTGAACTACGTCAGAGAAGTGGAGTGGTGGAGGGCTGACAGCGCACTCTGGTGGCGGTGTTTTGAACTGGGCCATTTGGTCTCTGGCCCTCAAGATGATCACCTATGAATCATTGTGGAATAGGGCAAAATTGATGTGTGGAGTTAGGCAATTTCAAGAAAGGTAGGCAGTTCGAGCTGAGCTGCAACCTCTGTGCTGCATTCTTTGTGGACATGACAGCCAACAAGCTGTCTGTCCTCATGAATGGCCACCGACAAACTTTGCCCAAGAAACAAGTGGACCACCCTGTCGCTGAGCACGCTGCCAAGCATGACATCCTTCATTCCAATGACTGCTTCAGAGCCTGTGCCATATGGAAACTTCTCACCAACATCAGCTTTTCTGAACTTCGCAGGTGGGATCTTTTCCTGCAATACATCCTACGATCCCATACCTCTCCTGGCCGCAACCTTCGCTAGTCACTGTCCTCACCCAACCAGCCCCTTCCCTGTTCCCATTCCAGTGCTGCACAGCCCACATTCCACCATCACACCCAGTCTTTTTACTTCTCTCATTTTCCACTACTCCTCCCCCTCCCCACTTCTCCCCTGCCCTTTGTGTAACCCGCCCTACTACCCCTCTCCCTCCCTACCCCACCCTCCTCGTTACCCCCCACCCAGTCGCCACTCCCATCATGCACTGGTGCTGCTGCTCGTAGTGTGGTTTCAGTTGCCTGAGGCTGCAGTTGCGTTTGCGTGAGTGTGTGTGTGTGTGTGTGTGTGTGTGTGTGTGTGTGTATCTGTCGTCTATTTTTGATGAAGGCTTTACTAGCGGAAAACTTTATTTGGGACAGTCTTTTTGTTGTGCCTATCTGCGACTCAGCATCTCCACTAAATTTACTTTTAAGTTGGATGAGAAATAGATGAATTTTTTTACCTCATATACGTGTGTGATTTCTGTTCACCCTGTTCCCGCATTGACAGTGTACAATTTCGTCCAGATACTACGTCTGTCGTTTCATTCAAGCACAGGAGATATAATTTTAGATATGTTTGCTGTATGTCTCTGGAAGTGGTCTCGGTCATGTGCCTTCTTTTCCCATAACCCGATTCATGCTGCAAAATAGGCGTAATACCATGCAGCCATTCTATCTATATTGTTATTCTCGGTCTTAAACTTCACCTTCTTAATAGCACTCATCATCAGAAAAACTAATGTCATTTGTAACCTGCACAGCCTTTATTTATGTACATACATAATGCAATAGGGGGTAGGAGTTTTTTTATAATAACGACGAAGAAGTATGTCAACGAATGTCTTTTTTCGTTTATTCAGTTCACACAAATACAATTCAGTTCTTGTGATTACAGTTAATTTCTTGAGATTACAATATACTTCTTGAGCTGTAGTTTGACTTTGATATTTCAATGCAGAGATACTTTTAACTTCCATGCTACAACAGTAAAACTGGTCGAGAATAACTTTTACAATTCCTTTAATTTCCAGTAGCACTAGATGAGAACGTTCACAAATTTTCCAGATAGATAGATCTACGCTAAAAATAAAGCGGAGATACTTTTACTAGAATTAAATTCCACAGTCTGAGTATTATAGCGTTTCCAATAATTTTGATGGAATGTGCACACTTAGAAACTAATTTCCACAGTCCCAGTAGTAAAGGTTTTTAAAAGAATAATAATTCTGATGGTCTGTGAGCTATATATATATATATATATATATATATATATATATATATATATATATATATATAGCTCACAGACCATCAGAATATATATATATATATATATATATATATATATATATATATATATATATATACTTAAAAACTAATCTGACCTGAATGGCTAGCGTCAGGTGAAAAACTTAAATCTATTCTACACACATCAAAAAAGTGTTTTGCATCACCCCAGTTCCCAGAACTCCTCAAGACAGACATTGACTGTGGATATTGTATCGCAGACACAGTCCCTCTGACTGTTCAGAGATGTCACTAAACCCGCCCAAAGACGTAAACAACTATTCATGAGCAGCGCCTATTAAACGGAGGGGGTCAGACAGCCGATCAGTTCCACTCATTCCACCAGGAAGGAGGTACATGGCTCGTGTTGTCTGTAGTTCAAGCATGCCTAGAAGGTCAATGCCACTGTTCGATCGCATCAGCATTGTTTCTTTGTTTCAGGAAGGGCTCTCAATAAGGGAAGTGTCCAGGTGTCTCAGAGTGAACCAAAGCAATGTTGTTCGGACATGGTGGAGTTACAGAAACACAGGAACTCTCGATGACGTGCCTCGTTCAGGCCGCCCAAGGGCTACTACTGCAACGGATGACCGGTACCTACGAGTTATGTCTCGGAGGAACCCAGACGGCAACGTCACCATGTTGAATAATGCTTTTCGTGCAGCCACAGGATGTTGTGTTACGACTCAAACTGTGGCGCAGTTATGCGCAACATCACTCCCGACTTCCATGGCGAGGTCCATCTTTGCAACCACAACACCACGAAACGCAGTACAGATAGGCCCAACAACATGTGAATGGACCACTCAGGATTGACATCACATTCTCTTCACCAATGAGTGTCGCATATGCCTTCAACCAGACAATCGTTGGAGATGTGTTTCAAGGCAACCCTGACAGGCAGAACGCTTTAGACACACTGTCCAGCGAGTGCAGCAAGGTGGAGGTTCTCTGCTGTTTTGGGGTGGCCTAATGTGGGGCGGACGTACGCCGCTTGTGGTCACGGAAGGCGCCATAACGGCTGTGCGATATGTGAATGCATCCTGCAAACCGGCAGCATATTGGCGAGGAATTCGTCTTCATGGGCGACAATTCGCGCCCCATCGTGCATATCTTGTGCACTTCCTTCAGGATAACGACATCAAATGGTTCAAATGGCTCTGAGCACTATGGGACTCAACTGCTGAGGTCATTAGTCCTCTAGAACTTAGAATTAGTTAAACCTAACTAACCTAAGGACATCATACACATCCATGCC
Organism: Schistocerca serialis cubense; assembly: GCF_023864345.2. Taxonomy (NCBI): domain Eukaryota; kingdom Metazoa; phylum Arthropoda; class Insecta; order Orthoptera; family Acrididae; genus Schistocerca; species Schistocerca serialis. Next base: position 794,698,354 of record NC_064642.1, on the reverse strand, counting down.
CGAGGCAGGGTTCGAACCTGCGACCGTAGTGGTCTCGCGGTTCCAGACTGCAGCGCCTAGAGCCACACGGCCACTTCGGCTGGCGATAACGACATAGCTCGACTAGAGCGGCCAGTACGTTCTCCAGACATAAATCCTATCGAACATGCTTGGGATAGATTGAAAAAGGTTGTTTGTGGATGACGTGACCCACCAACCATTGAGGGATCTACGCCGAATCGCCATTGAGGAGTGAGACAATCTGGCCAACAGTGCCTTAATGAACTTGTGGATAGTATACCACGATGAGTACAGGCACGCATCAATGCAAGAGGACGTGCTACTGGCTATTAGAGGTACAGCAGTATGGACCACCACCTCTGAAGGTATCGCTGTATGGTGCCACAACATGCAATATGTGGTTTTTATGAACGTCCCCAATGGCGGAAAAGATGTTTATGTTGATCTCTATTCCAATTTTCTGTACAGGGTCCGTAACTCTCGGAACTGAGGTAATGCAAAACTCTTTTTGATGTGTGTATTTAAAAGATGCATGTGATGTGTAGACACTCACAGTGCACACATACTTTATGTGTGAATAAATAAATATACAAATATTTTTTCTGTTTATGGTTTTTTTTAATAAATATATTTGTTGTTTATCCTTTTTTAACCTTTTTTCACCCAATTAGTGTGCATGTATATACATACTTTTTTCTTTCTTCTTTTTATCTTTTTTTCGCACACATGGTCTATCTGCGTGTGTGTATGTACATGTGTAGATAGTATACATAAATATTTACATCGGGTCATACTACTACTCTGCAGACTATCTCTCTCTCTCTCTCTCTCTCTCACACACACACACACACACACACACACACTCACTCACTCACTCACTCACACTCATTCAGTCAGAGTCCCCCACCCCTTCTCTCGCTACAAGTGAGTAGTGTCAGAACGAGAAAGTTTCGAGCCCGTCATTACAAATGACTATTTTATTGTCATGAGGCGACAGGCCAATTTTTGACTGCAGCGCTGTAACACACCTCGTGTCCTCTCGATAAAATACTAGTTTTCCCTACCATATGCAGTGGCTGCAATGCAGCATCGTGAACATCACTGTGCAGGTACCCCAAATGATTTTTGATAGAGAGGGCTCTCGATGCCATAACATGCACACCCTTAGCCTCCTCTGGGTAGCACCTACCATAGTTCGATACAGATACATTTTTGATTGCAGACCTACAAACTCCACAATTGGCAATCCGTTCACCTCATTTTTGATTAGACTGATAACCTTCTTGTTCTGTGGAACAATACCGTAAGGATTATCGGCCGTATATGAGGATGTATCGAATCCATTACTGTGGTACCGATACCTCATTACATCATGTGGATCACAGTTCTTCGCCCAATAGATGAACCTATATGTATCCATATTAAGTAATTTACACAAACTCATAATGTAAGTGGTACGTGTGGAGTTTGGATAGATCTAATATCCACATCGCCACATAAATAGGTTTCATAAACTCTATTGCAGTCTTCGCCAAGTCCACAGTAACAAAGATCTTATTGAATATGGTGACCTGCTTAAAATTTGGTTTGGCAATGTATTTTCTTAAGCCATAGCGCCCATCCCATGCGATTCTAATCAAAATTTCACGTCGTTTCCTCAAATTTTCCATTGTTTTACCGAAAATTATTCGTTAATCTATAAAAATCTTTCTCAAAGTCACACATTGCAGAAGCTGTCTCGTACTCCTATCAATACACTCCTTCAACCAGGGGCACTGTCTGCCCCCGTTAGCTGAGTGAACAGCACGGCGGAATGCCCTGCCAAGGGGCCCAGGTTCGATTCCCGGCTGGGGCAGGAGATTTTCCCTGCTCAGGGACTGGGTGTTGTGTTGCTCTCATCATTATTTCATCCATTTCATCCGCATCTCCGACGCGCAAGTTGCCCAATGTGGCGTCGAATGCAATAAGTACTTGCCCTCGGCGGCCGAAATTCCCCGAATGGGGGACTCCCAGCCCACAATCCTGAGCCGTGGCTGGCTCGAGTCATGCTTGTCTTGGGTTAAACCTTGGTTGCAGTCCTGTGGTTTTATTTCTCCTGCGGTTATCGCCATAATGTTGCTGCCCTCTCCACGAGTGGCAGCAGCAGCGTGTATCGATACTAGAACTGCTGTACGATCTTTGGTGTGGCCGATATGGTTTCCGGCTGGACAGGGCGTGACCAGTCGGTCGGTTGGCGTGGAGCAGCAAGGAAGTCTCCGTCGAGCGTACTCTGGCCTGAGCCACTGGCTGTGTGCATGTGCGGTTGGAGTGTGAGGTGCTGCTTGTGAGTGCTACGAAGTTCGTCACCCACCGATTTTGGACATAAATGTTGAGTCCTCACTTAACCTACTATCGAGCCTCAACTGTTTACATTTCTTCGTTTGATCCTGCTTGTCACTTTTGGGCCATTCCCGCGAGCAACAACGTGTGTGTATTCAAGTTGGCCAAGATTCCAGTCGTCTTCCCGTGGAATTTAATTTATTCCCTGTTATTGAAGTTGACCAGCGGTATCTTCCGTCTTGTGGCCCTTGACGTTCTGGTTACCTGCCCTGGTCGTTGACGTAATTTTCGGCAGTGTATTTTTCTCGTCGTGTTGTTGCTGTCCAACACTGTGTGTAGTTCAACAGCTGATGTGTTGTTGGTCATTGTGGGCGCCAAAATTCTGTGTGTCGTTGTATTGAAATCTTATGGTCTCACCTAAATGGTCGTTAGTGTTGCAATCCCAGGCCGACTCTCGGAAACTTCTGAGCTCCGTTCCTTGTGTGTTACATAGTAATTTCACTGTTTGGGTTTTAGTTATTTTACTGATATGTGGCCTTCAGCTGAGTATCAATATCTCTTAAATTAATGTTCTTGTCTTGCCCTTAAGGCATGAGATTGTTATTCTTTTATATGGGGCCTTCAACCGAACTTTTATATGAGATGTTTTAAGATAAGCCTTCTGCCTTTAAAATTGAAACTCCTTTTCTAGGCCTGAAGCCGTTAAACGTATTTGGTTGATATGTGGCCTTCAGCCGAGTATTAATACCTCTTAAATTGATGTTCTTGTCTTTCCCTTAAGGCATGAGATTATTATTCTTTATAGGGGCCTTCAGCCGAATTTTATACGAAATGTTTTAAGATATGGCCTTCTGCCTTTTAAAATTGAAACTCTTCTTTCTAGGACTTAAGCTGTTAAATTATTTGTTGATGTGCGGGCTTCAGCTGAGTTTTAATATCTCTTAAATTAATTTTCTTGTCTTGTCCTTAAGGCATAAGATTGTTATGCTTTTTTATGGGGCCTTCAGCCGAATTTTGGATGAAATGTTTTAAGATAAGGCCTTCTGCCTTTTGATTGAATCTCTTCTTATTGCTTAATATGTAGCCTCCAGCCAAGTTCTATTAAAATTAAATTACTGAGGTCTTTAGATTGAAGATTTAGAAAATATTTTTGGGTGAAACCTCCAGAAGAAACTTGTATTTCAATTTCTTGCTTAGGCCTTGTGTATTGGATTTTGAGTGTGGCCTTCAGCAGATCAAAGGTTATTCAAAAGAGTGTTTTGCATCCTTGTTGTAATATTGTGTGTTGATAAATAAAGATATATGTTGAGTGCAACTGACAGCAACTTATTTTGGCCCCTTTCAACAACCTAATCCGCTCTGTCCTGCTAGCCCAGGCATTTCACTGCCATACTCTCATTTCCAACCAGGGGAACTGCTTCAGGGAGGTAGCTTGGATGATTCTAAACAGTTCCATCCCCAAGCTGAGACACTGCTGGAGATTGGGACAGTGAATAATGTATCTCCACTTATTCCCCAGCGTTGTCATCTGTTCTGGGGTGGAGCCTCCTCGTGGAACTAGTTGTTCTGGACACAATGGCAAACCAGCTTGCACATCATGCAAACTAATAGAGTATGTGAGTTCTGCCTCGACCACACTCCCTATCAGCCGCCATACCCCCTATAATTTTTTCAAAAAACCACTTGCATTTGTCTTTGGGGCCCATCAAAACTCACCAATTGGCAATGATTGCTGCAAGATGTGCTCATACAAGTTATTTACATCCAGGTACATTATGTAACTCGAATCAAGGGATGTGTTGAACCTGTCAGTAGTGGAACAAACTATGTGTTACCCCACCCTCCATTACTGCCAGATGCATCCAAGATGGCGGCGATGACGTCATCCAAGATGGCGGCTTGTAGAATTGGCAACAGTGCATGAGGCAATCCAAGATGGCGGCCGTGACGTCAGCTGATGGCGCGAGTACCGTTATCCATGATGGCGGCTTTTTGCGGGATAGTGCCATACCCCCCCTCCCTCTCAGGAAGTTCGAATTTTGTCTGAAAATTGAATTATGTGCATCTATGGGTCACCTGGCAGTCCCCCACCTCCCCTTTCCGACTTGTCGCATGATGTCGCATTATCCTCTTGGAAAATTGGCGGGAATTTCGAATTTTTGTGGGAATTTTGCTCTAAGAGCTTACTCCTGCAACTGAGGATAGTTTGTAAGGTTTTGCCCCCATTAGACACATCTGATGATATCATTCATTTCGAAATAATTTGTTTAAATTTGTTGATATTTGTTTAAATTTATTATCTACCTATAGCAATAGGGGCTTAATGTGGTGTTACCATCAAAAGAGGCTGAGATATCAGTGCTTCTTGAGCTGTCGGTGTGGAAGGAGCATGTGTTCAATTAGCAAGATATTGGTGCCGGACAGGGGGAGTTTTAATAACTGTATGACATGCATTCATTCAGCTGAGGAGTGCATCCACAGCTCACTGCATGAAGAATGGAAGCGAGCATTAATGTTTGAACAGAGTTAAAATGTCATCGCCTGTACTATAGAAGGATGATCATATCCCACAGACTGTACTGTAAGTCGCAAGAGGCGCTCCCTGTGACCATGTGTCGTTGTTTGAAAAAATTGTCTTCTCTGCTGTAACACGCTTTGTACACTGCCATAAATTTTGTTTTTCCGCCACGATTTCGAGGTCTGTGTCAGGTTCTAAACTGACATTAACACATTCTGATCAATTTCCTCTAACAGAAAATTAGACGTCGCACGGTGTAAATCATGTTGTTTCTGCTGCTACCATAACACACTACACACGCTGGATGATTTTAAATAACAGAAAGTTGCAACAAAAGGAAACTGGAAGAATTTGACAGCGTTGTAGTGAATTTCCAAACTACAGTCCGAACATAATTGACGAACTCTACATTGAAACTCATCTGTCACAGTTTCGTAATAGTTGATGGCTCTGTGTTCCATTTAGACTGATTCCTCACACAGTAGTCATGTATGCCATCACGGTTTCGGTGCAAGCCATCCCTAGAAGGCGTTGTTCTTGGTAACCAACAGCGTGCCAATAGACGGATGGGATGGAAAGACACCATCGATGTACTGTAATAATAAGCGTCACAGTCGTATGTGCAAACAATTTTAGTAATTTTACAGTAATTTCAACACCAACCAATGACGTGACAGCATGTTTCCAAATTTCAGTATCATAGCTAAACCGCCCCTTCTCTACTTCGAGAGTATCATTGCGAATGTAGACAGATGACTGTGCAGTACGTCCATTCAATGTTAATACTCGAACACATACATCATCAAAGTATACCAGACAGTCCTCTACATATCCCTACCACTTAGGTCATAGTGCATAGCTTATGATCTTTCTCTATGTGGATGAGAGTCACAGGGCATTCTCACATACTTAGGATAAAGTTAGAGGCCCATGTTTTGTGTAGAAATAGTGCTATTAACATCTGAAGACAGTACAGAAATTATACTATGCTCATATCAGTGCTATATAAAATGACCTTTAGTAATGGAGAATGCCTCTTACAAGGAAAGAGACAAATGCATAGCAGCAGCATCCGACATGTGAAACTGCATGTCATGCCGCCACTAACTCTGTAAACAGGACATCTGTCAAGCATACGTGTAAGTGGGGTTGTAGTACCTCACAAACACCTGTCGTTAACTTAGAATCACCGTAATTATGAAACTAAAGACTCGATTTTATGCCCAAGATGCGGCAAGGGGATGGAGTGCCTCGCATAAATCTTCGTTCGTCTGGAGGAATGTGTCGAAACAGGATGGTCACGTTTCATCACACATGAGATGGAAGTCCTCTGGTGACGGAGCGGTTTGCTGTTAACAATCGCAAGTAGACGGTGCTCTAAGTCAAATGCAGAACACGTGGTTGTATACGAGATGAACGCAGGCTATGTCACGCGACTGATGCATCCCGACAGAACAGCAGACAAAATGGTCATATGACCTCCGCCAACATCTCCCTCCCTCTCTAGATTGCATCATCTCTCTGCCATTAAATTGCACCTCGTTACATCTACATCTACATCCATACTCCGCAAGCCACCTGACGGTGTGTGGCGGAGGGTACCCTGAGTACCTCTATCGGTTCTCCCTTCTATTCCAGTCTCGTATTCTTCGTGGAAAGAAGGATTGTCGGTATGCTTCCGTGAGGGCTCTAATGTCTCCGATTTTATCCTCATGGTCTCTTCGCGAGGTATACGTAGGAGGGAGCAATATACTGCTTGACTCTTCGGTGAAGGTATGTTCTCGAAACTTAAACAAAAGCCCACACCGAGCTACTGAGTGTCTCTCCTACAGAGTCTTCTACTGGAGTTTATCTATCATCTCCGTAACGCTTTCGCGATTACTAAATGATCCTGTAACGAAGCGCGCTGCTCTCCGTTGGATCTCTATCTCTTCTATCAACCCTATCTGGTACGGATCCCACACTGCTGAGCAGTATTCAAGCAGTGGGCGAACAAGCGTACTGTACCCTACTTCCTTTGTTTTCGGATTGCATTTCCTTAGGATTCTTCCAATGAATCTCAGTCTGGCATCTGCTTTACCGACGATCAACTTTATATGATCATTCCATTTTAAATCACTCCTAATGCGTACTCCCAGATAATTTATAAAATTAACTGCTTCCAGTTGCTGACCTGCTATTTTGTAGCTAAATGATAAGGGATCTATCTTTCTATGTATTCGCAGCACATTACACTTGTCTACATTGAGATTCAATTGCCATTTCCTGCACCATGCGTCGATTCGCTGCAGATCCTCCTGCATTTCAGTACAATTTTCCATTGTTACAACCTCTCGATACACCACAGCATCATCTGCAAAAACCCTCAGTGAACTTCCGATGTCATCCACCAGGTCATTTATGTATATTGTGAATAGCAACGGTCCTATGACACTCCCCTGCGGCACACCTGAAATCACTCTTACTTCGGAAGACTTCCCTCCATTGAGAATGACATGCTGCGTTCTGTTATCTAGGAACTCCTCAATCCAATCACACAATTGGTCTGATAGTCCATATGCTCTTACTTTGTTCATTAAACGACTGTGGGGAACTGTATCCAACGCCTTGCGGAAGTCAAGAAACACGGCATCTACCTGTGAATCCGTGTCTACGGCCCTCTGAGTCTCGTGGACGAATAGCGCGAGCTGGGTTTCACACGACCGTCTTTTTCGAAACCCATGCTGATTCCAACAGTAGATTTCTAGTCTCTAGAAAAGTCATCATACTCGAACATAATACGTGTTCCAAAATTCAACAAGTGATCGACGTTAGAGATATAGGTATATACACTCCTGGAAATTGAAATAAGAACACCGTGAATTCATTGTCCCAGGAAGGGGAAACTTTATTGACACATTCCTGGGGTCAGATACATCACATGATCACACTGACAGAACCACAGGCACATAGACACAGGCAACAGAGCATGCACAATGTCGGCACTAGTACAGTGTATATCCACCTTTCGCAGCAATGCAGGCTGCTATTCTCCCATGGAGACGATCGTAGAGATGCTGGATGCAGTCCTGTGGAACGGCTTGCCATGCCATTTCCACCTGGCGCCTCAGTTGGACCAGCGTTCGTGCTGGACGTGCAGACCGCGTGAGACGACGCTTCATCCAGTCCCAAACATGCTCAATGGGGGACAGATCCGGAGATCTTGCTGGCCAGGGTAGTTGACTTACACCTTCTAGAGCACGTTGGGTGGCACGGGATACATGCGGACGTGTATTGTCCTGTTGGAACAGCAAGTTCCCTTGCCAGTCTAGGAATGGTAGAACGATGGGTTCGATGACGGTTTGGATGTACCGTGCACTATTCAGTGTCCCCTCGACGATCACCAGTGGTGTACGGCCAGTGTAGGAGATCGCTCCCCATACCATGATGCCGGGTGTTGGCCCTGTGTGCCTCGGTCGTATGCAGTCCTGATTGTGGCGCTCACCTGCACGGCGCCAAACACGCATACGACCATCATTGGCACCAAGGCAGAAGCGACTCTCATCGCTGAAGACGACACGTCTCCATTCGTCCCTTCATTCACGCCTGTCGCGACACCACTGGAGGCGGGCTGCACGATGTTGGGCCGTGAGCGGAAGACGGCCTAACGGTGTGCGGGACCGTAGCCCAGGTTCATGGAGACGGTTGCGAATGGTCCTCGCCGATACCCCAGGAGCAACAGTGTCCCTAATTTGCTGGGAAGTGGCAGTGCGGTCCCCTACGGCACTGCGTAGGATCCTACGGTCTTGGCGTGCATCCGTGCGTCGCTGCGGTCCGGTCCCAGGTCGACGGGCACGTGCACCTTCCGCCGACCACTGGCGACAACATCGATGTACTGTGGAGACCTCACGCCCCACATGTTGAGCAATTCGGCGGTACGTCCACCCGGCCTCCCGCATGCCCACTATACGCCCTCGCTCAAAGTCCGTCAACTGCACATACGGTTCGCGTCCACGCTGTCGCGGCATGCTACCAGTGTTAAAGACTGCGATGGAGCTCCGTATGCCACAGCAAACTGGCTGACACTGACGGCGGCGGTGCACAAATGCTGCGCAGCTAGCGCCATTCGACGGCCAACACCGCGGTTCCTGGTGTGTCCGCTGTGCCGTGCGTGTGATCATTGCTTGTACAGCCCTCTCGCAGTGTCCGGAGCAAGTATGGTGGGTCTGACACACCGGTGTCAATGTGTTCTTTTTTCCATTTCCAGAAGTGTAGTTCTGCACATCTGTTCGACGTCCCTTCTTGGAAACAGGGATGACCTGTGCCCTTTTCCAATCCTTTGGAACGCTACGCTCTTCTAGAGACCTACGGTACACCGCTGCAAGAAGGGGGGCAAGTTCCTTCGCGTACTCTGTGTAGAATCGAACTGGTATCCCATCATGTCCAGCGGCCTTTCCTCTTTTGAGCGATTTTAATTGTTTCTCTATCCCTCAGTCGTCTATTTCGATGTCTACCATTTTGTCATCTGTGCGACAATCTAGAGAAGGAACTGCAGTGCAGTCTTCCTCTGTGAAACAGCTTTGGAAAAAGACATTTAGTATTTCGGCCTTTAGTCTGTCATCCTCTGTTTCAGTACCATTTTGGTCACAGAGTGTCTGGACATTTTGTTTTGATCCACCTACCGCATTGACGTAAGACCAAAATTTCTTAGGATTTTCTGCCAAGTCAGTACATAGAACTTTACTTTCGAATTCATTGAACGCCTCTCGCATAGCCTTCCTCACAATACATTTCGCTTCGCGTAATTTTTGTTTGTCTGCAAGGCTTTGGCTATGTTTATGTTTGCTGTGAAGTTCCCTTTGCTTCCGCAGTAGTTTTCTAACTCGGTTGTTGTACCACGGTGGCTCTTTTCCACCTCTTACGATCTTGCTTGGCACATACTCATCTAACGCATATTGTACGATGGTTTTGAACTTTGTCCACTGATCCTCAACACTATCTGTACTTGAGAAAAAACTTTTGTGTTGAGCCGTCAGGTACTCTGAAATCTGCTTTTTGTCACTTTTGCTAGACAGAAAAATCTTCCTACCTTTTTTAATACTTCTATTTACGGCTGAAATCATCGATGCCGTAACCGCTTTATGATCGCTGATTCCCTGTTCTGCGTTAACTGTTTCAAATAGTTCGGGTCTGTTTGTCACCAGAAGGTCTAATATGTTATCGCCACGAGTCGGTTCTCTGTTTAATTGCTCAAAGTAGTTTTCAGATAAAGCACTTAAAAAAATTTCACTGGATTCTTTGTCCCTGCCACCAGTTATGAACGTTTGAGTCTCCCAGTCTATATCCGGCAAATTAAAATCTCCACCCAGAACTATAACATGGTGGGGAAATCTACTCGAAATATTTTCCAAATTATCCTTCAGGTGCTCAGCCACAACAGCTGCTGAGCCAGGGGGCCTATAGAGACATCCAATTACCAAGTCTGAGCCTCTAACCGTGACCTTCACCCAAATCATTTCACATTTCGGATCGCCGTCAATTTCCGTCAGTTCCATCTCAGTCGAGCACGCCATCCACTCTCTGTTATCAGCCGGCCGGTGTGGCAGAGCGGTTCTAGGCGCTACAGTTTGGAACCGCGCGGCCGCTAGGTCGCAGGTTCGAATCCTGCCTCGGGCATGGATGTTTGTGATGTCCTTAGGTTAGTTAGGTTTAAGTAGTTCTAAGTTCTAGGGGACTGATGACCTCAGATGTTGAGTCCCATCATGCCAAGAGCCATTTGAACCATTTTGAACTCTCTGTTATCGTTTAACGCAGATGCATGTAAGTTTAAAGGCAGATGGTTCTCTGTCTTCCTGAAAAGCGTCAAATACAGTAGTCAACTCACGTGTATCACTATTACCTCAATAGACATACAGTAGAATGCTGCCTCAACGGAAAAAAGTGACAATTTCCCTGGCCCCCTTCGCTTCCATGTCGACGTTTTCTCAGATTACCCTTGCTGTCGTACGCTAGTTCCCATATGCAAGAATTGTTCTGCGCCCACCAGATGACACGCAATTACTTCCTTAATTTCCGCGCATTTCAGCCAATTTCCACTCCATTTATACATATTTTCCATCATTTTTCGCAATTCTAACGGTTTTTCATGTCACTTCTACCCATGCGATCATGACATAACCTCTAGTTCCATGTTGGCCGCTGTGGCCGAGCGGTTCTAGGCGCTTCAGTCCGGAACCGCACTGCTGCTACGATCGCAGGTTCGAATACTGCCTTGGGCATGGATGTGTGTAATGTCCTTAGTTAGGTTTAAGTATTTCTAAGTCTAGGGGACTGATGACCTCAGATGTTAAGTCCAACAGTGCTTAGAGCCATTTGAACCATTTTTTAACCTCTCGTTCCATGTTCTAAAACTGCTTGTAAATGTAGTACAGCTGCCAACACCTAGCGAAAATTCACTGTTTTTCTGATCAGAAGGCGTAGTATAGCACTGCAGCCAGTCAGGGTGAGTGTTTTGTATCAGCGTAATAAATAAACTACGCGAAATGCGTAAATAAATTGTCCCAAAAATAAATAAAGTGCACTCCTTCCTCTCTCCAGCAGCACAGAACAGGCTGAGTTTTTTTCCCACCACTTTTCCCTCCAGGCTGCCGGTGGGATGAGGAGGCTGGGGCACACGTACAGCTGAGAAAAACACGTGACGTCATCATGACTCTGTTCTCCTATTGACTGAACTGCATGCTCACATGACCTATCGTGGCGCCCTCTAGTGGTGAACTCATAAACTAGCTCAGTTCTTTGGTCTGCTGGATCAGAGGCAGTTGCCTCTTGTCTGATGAGAGATTATACGTAGGTTTTAGAAATGACAGGCAGTTCCAGCAGAGACAGATGTTTCCTTGCGTTGTGTAATGCATTTATAATGCATCTAGATGCAAAGCATTTATTTGACAGACTGTATCCTTCCTCTTCATATGTTCATGCATTAATGCTCGCTTCCATTCTTCATTCAGTGAGCTGTGGATGTACTCCTCAACTGTTTGAGTGCACATAATACTGCTACTAAAACTCCCCCTCTCCGGCACCAACATCTCGCTAATCAAACACATGCTCCTTCCACATCGACAGCTCAACAAGCACTGATATCTCAGCCTCCTGCGGTGGTTAACACCACACTAAGCTGCTACTGCTGTAGGTAGATAATAAATTTAAACAAATTTATACAAATTTAAAAAATTATATTTGAACTGAATGACATCATGAGCAGTCTCTAGTGGGAGCAACACCATACTAATTCCCCTCAGCTGCAGGTGTAAGCTCTTAGAGCAAAATTCTCTCCAAAATTCCTGCCCATTTTCCAAGAGGATAACGCTATATCATGCGAAAAGTCGGAAAGAGGGGGCGGGGGACTGTCGGATGACCTGTAAAAGCCCTTAATTCAATTTCCCGCCAAAATTCGAACTTCCCACCAGGAGGGGTGGCACTTTCCCGCCAAAAGCCGCCATCTTGGATAATGGTACTTGCGTCATCAGCTGATGTCAAGGCCATCATCTTGGATTACGTCATGCGCTGTTGCCAATTCTACAGGCCATCATCTTGGATGACGTCATCGCCGCCATACTGGATACTTCTTGCAACAATGTCGAGTGGAGTGACACATAGTTTATTCCTCTACTAAGGGTGATACTTACGAGGAGCAGTTTCCCTCCCTACCACGGGCACCTTACACACGAAATATGGCAATTGGGCTAGGATCTAAGCAGAGTGTACGACCGGAAATCACGTGACTGGAAGTGCAATCATCTCGAATTTGTAGAGTATAAAAGAAGGCTTGACCGCCGCAACTAATCACTCTTCCGTGGTAGTTGAAAGTGCCAACATGGATTCCTCCAAAGTGCTAAACAAGTACGGTCGCAGGTTCGAGTCCTGCCTCGGGCATGGATATGTGTGATGTTCTTAGATTAGTTAGGTTTAAGTCGTTCTAACAAGGGGAGGCCGCCAACTGTGAAATTCAGATTCGATTCATACTGCGCATAATAAAAGCTCATGGCCAGAGGTGTAATGTGGCAAAGCACCAAGATGCACTTCTCAGCCGTTGTCTAGAACACTGTTCTCCACAATACCGGTCGATATAAATATTGCAGAATTGGGATTGGTTGACACGAACAATGTCATTCCACAAGTCCTAAGAAAAAGAGTAAATGTATCTCACAGACTTAAACCATTTCCCATTAAGGAAATTACACCTTTATGTACAGTTAATGTTTTATGTGCACGAAAAAGGAAACTCGAAATGGAAGATATCGAACTAAAGAAAAGAAAACTAGAGCATACAGAGAAGACAGCTACCATAAAGGAAGAATATAAGCTGCAAATGGAAGAGAAAAAAGCTACTGCGGATGTGCAGGGCAGGTTTACATACGGCTTTAAACACAGTGCATGGAAAAATCTGTCTACGAGGGGGCATACAAAATATTGGCATTTTCAGTAAACAGCAATGGAAACTGGTCACTTGTTGGAGTAGTGGTCGAAATCAATGGAATCGAGGACGTTAAACGATACGCGAAAAATGTATTTATTAAGCTCTGCTCCCATCGGCTTTAAAAGGATGGTTATATTGTATCGAAGTGTGGCGAGCTGCATGTTGTCCACCTAACAACAGAACAGCCATTTGCCGAGTTTAAAACTGATGGAATAACTACATTTAATGAACAATCGTTTGCAAAAGTTGCAAACGTAAAGTTCTATACAGAAATCCCACAAGAATGTTGAGCAGAAGAGTTGCCGACATACAAACAGGAAGACGTGGAACGCTTTAACAGTAGCGTCGTGGAGGATATACGAGGAAAAATTAAAATCCCCGAATGCTCTCGCCTAGAAGAGCTGCAGGAAGGAACTAAGCTAATTTTTAAAGCCATAAAGCAAGTACTTTACAGGAAGAAAATTAGGTATGTATTAGAATTTGAGAAAATACCGGATTTAAGTTGTTGTTGTTGTTGTGGTCTTCCGTCCTGAGACTGGTTTGATGCAGCTCTCCATGCTACTCTATCCTGTGCAAGCTTTTTCATCTCCCAGTACCTATTGCAACCTACATCCTTCTGAATCTGCTTAGTGTATTCATCTCTTGGTCTCCCTCTACGATTTTTACCCTTCACGCTGCCCTCCAATACTAAATTGGTGATCCCTTGATGCCTCAGAACATGTCCTACCAACCGATCCCTTATTCTGGTCAAGTTGTGCCACAAACTTCTCTTCTCCCCAATCCTATTCAATACTTCTTCATTAGTTATGTGTTCTACCCATCTAATCTTCAGCATTCTTCTGTAGCACCACATTTCGAAAGCTTCTATTCTCTTCTTGTCCAAACTATTTATCGTCCATGTTTCACTTCCATACATGGCTACACTCCATACGATTACTTTCAGAAATGACTTCCTGACACTTAAATCAATACTGGATGTTAACAAATTTCTCTTTTTCAGAAACGCTTTCCTTGCCATTGCCAGCCTACATTTTATATCCTCTCTACTTCGACCATCATCAGTTATTTTGCTCCCCAAATAGCAACTACTTTAAGTGCCTCATTTCCTAATCTAATTCCCTCAGCATCACCCGACTTAATTAGACTACATTCCATTATCCTTGTTATGCTTTTGTTGATGTTCATCTTATATCCTCCTTTCAAGACACTGTCCATTCCATTCAACTGCTCTTCCAAGTCCTTTGTTGTCTCTGACAGAATTACAATGTCATCGGCGAACCTCAAAGTTTTTATTTCTTCTCCATGAATTTTAATACCTACTCCGAATTTTTCTTTTGTTTCCTTTACTGCTTGCACAGTATACAGATTGAACAACATCGGGGAGAGGCTACAACCCTGTCTTACTCCCTTCCTAACCACTGCTTCCCTTTCATGTCCCTCGACTCTTATAACTGCCATCTGGTTTCTGTACAAATTGTAAATAGCCTTTCGCACCCTGTATTTTACCCCTGCCACCTTTAGAATTTGAAAGAGAGTATTCCAGTCAACATTGTCAAAAGCTTTCTCTAAGTTTACAAATGCTAGAAACGTAGGTTTGCCTTTCCTTAATCTTTCTTCTAAGATAAGTCGTAAGGTCAGTATTGCCTCACGTGTTCCAGTGTTTCTACGGAATCCAAACTGATCTTCCCCGAGGTTGGCTTCTACTAGTTTTTCCATTCGTCTGTAAAGAATTCGTGTTAGTATTTTGCAGCTGTGACTTATTAAACTGATAGTTCGGTAATTTTCACATCTGTCAGCACCTGCTTTCTTTGGGATTGGAATTATTATATTCTTCTTGAAGTCTGAGGGTATTTCGCCTGTTTCATACATCTTGCTCACCAGATGGTAGAGTTTTGTCAGGACTGGCTCTCCCACGGCCGTCAGTAGTTCCAATGGAATATTGTCTACTCCAGGGGCCTTGTTTCGACTCAGGTCTTTCAGTGCTCTGTCAAACTCTTCACGCAGTATCATATCTCCCATTTCATCTTCATCTACATCCTCTTCCATTTCCATAATATTGTCCTCAAGTACATCGCCCTTGTATAGACCCTCTATATACTCCTTCCACCTTTCTGCTTTCCCTTCTTTGCTTAGAACTGGGTTTCCATCTGAGCTCTTGATATTCATACAAGTCGTTCTCTTATCTCCAAAGGTCTCTTTAATTTTCCTGTAGGCGGTATCTATCTTACCCGTAGTGAGATAGGCCTCTACATCCTTACATTTGTCCTCTAGCCATCCCTGCTTAGCCATTTTGTACTTCCTGTCGATCTCATTTTTGAGACGTTTGTATTCCTTTTTGCCTGCTTCACTTACTGCATTTTTATATTTTCACCTTTCATCAATTAAATTCAATATTTCTTCTGTTACCCAAGGGTTTCTACTAGCCCTCGTCTTTTTGCCTACTTGATCCTCTGCTGCCTTCACTACTTCATCCCTCAAAGCTACCCATTCTTCTTCTACTGTATTTATTTCCCCCATTCCTGTCAATTGCTCCCTTATGCTCTCCCGGAATCTCTGTACAACCTCTGGCTCTTTTAGTTTATCCAGGTCCCATCTCCTTAAATTCCCAGCTTTTTGCAGTTTCTTCAGTTTTAATCTACAGGTCATAACCAATAGATTGTGGTCAGAGTCCACATCTGCCACTGGAAATGTCTTACAATTTAAAAGCTGGTTCCTAAATCTCTGTCTTACCATTATATAATCTATCTGATACCTTTTAGTATCTCCAGGGTTCTTCCATGTATACAACCTTCTTTCATGATTCTTAAACCAAGTGTTAGTTATGATTATGCTGTGCTCTGTGCAAAATTCTACCAGGTGGCTTCCTCTTTCATTTCTTAGCCCCAATCCATATTCACCTACTATGTTTCCTTCTCTCCCTTTTCCTACACTCGAATTCCAGTCACCCATGACTATTAAATTTTTTGTCTCCCTTCACTATCTGAATAATTTCTTTTATTTCATCATACATTTCTTCGATTTCTTCGTCATCTGCAGAGATAGTTGGCATATAAACTTGTACTACTGTAGTAGGTGTGGGCTTCGTATCTATCTTGGCCACAATAATGCGTTCACTATGCTGTTTGTAGTAGCTTACCCGCATTCCTATTTTCCTATTCATTATTAAACCAACTCCTGCATTACCCCTATTTGATTTTGTATTTATAACCCTGTAGTCACCTGACCAGAAGTCTTGTTCCTCCTGCCACCAAACTTCACTAATTCCCACTATATCTAACTTCAACCTATCCATTTCCCTTTTTAAATTTTCTAACCTACCTGCCCGATTAAGGGATCTGACATTCCACGCTCCGATCCGTAGAACGCCAGTTTTCTTACTCCTGATAACGACATCCTCTTGAGTAGTCCCCGCCCGGAGATCCGAATGGGGGACTATTTTACCTCCGGAATATTTTACCCTAGAGGACGCCATCATCATGTAATCATACAGTAAAGCTTCATGCCCTCGGGAAAAATTACGGCTGTAGTTTCCCCTTGCTTTCAGCCGTTCGCAGTACCAGCACAGCAAGGCCGTTTTGGTTATTGTTACAAGGCCAGATCAGTCAATCATCCAGACTGTTGCCCTTGCAACTACTGAAAAGGCTGCTGCCCCTCTTCAGGAACCACACGTTTGTCTGGCCTCTCAACAGATACACCTCCGTTGTGGTTGCACCTACGGTACGGCTATCTGTATCGCTGAGGCACGCAAGCCTCCCCACCAACGGCAAGGTCCATGGTTCATGGGGGAGGGGGGATTTAAGTTATAAGTTAAGAATTAAAATGGGTGTTATTAAAACTACACCTAACAAAAATAAAGGAAGAGTTGTTTTCTGTGTGTAAATTTATATGCAAAAGTTAATAAATAATTTGTACGAGAATATATATCTGTCTTATTTCCTAACCTACCGAAAATCCTAAGACATTTATTATACGCATGTATTTTGGGTGTGGGAGTGGGTGGTTGGATGACCTTGACAAATAATTGAAACTATGTAGCTGAAAGTGTAGCGGCCCCCTTTTCGTACCTATTTGAAACTCAAGTCTCGATTTTATACCCAAGATGCGACAATATGTAGAGCACATCGCATAAATCTTCGTTCGTTTAGCGGAATGTGTCACGTTTCATCACACATGAGATGGAAGTCCTCTTATGACGGAGAGGTTTACTGTTAACTATCGCAAGTAGACAGTGCTCTAAGTCAAATACAGAACACGTGATTGTATTCGAGTTGAACGCAGGCTATGTCACACAACTGATGCATCCTGACAGAACATCTTCTCCCTCCCTCTCTAGAATGCATCATCAGTCTGCCATTAAATCGTACCTCGTTACAGCTCCATCTCAATCGATCAGCCCGTCCACTCTACGTCATCCTTAACGCAGATGCAAGTAAGTTTAAAGGCAGATGGTTCTCTGTCTTCCTGAAAAGCGTCAAATACAGTAGCCAACTCGCGTGTATCACTGTTACCTCAACAGACGTACAGTAGAATGCTGCCTCGACGGAAAAATGTGATGTTTCCCTGGTTCCCTTCACTTCCATGTCGACATTTTCTCGGATTCCTCTTGCTGTAGCATACTTGTTCCCATGTACAAATTGTTCTGCGCCAACCAGAAGACGCGCAAGAACTTCCTCAATTTCCCCGCATTACGGTGTATATTCCTTCAATTTATACTAATTTTTCGCAATTCTATTCATTTTATGTCAGTTCTACCCGTGCGATCATGACATAACCTCTAATTCCGTGTTCTAAAATTGCTTGTAAATGCAGTACAGCTGCCAATACCTGCCACAAATGCATTGATCGAGAGCCATAGTAAAGCACTGTACTCGATTGTATCCTGTGGCCTCC
Source organism: Schistocerca serialis cubense (assembly GCF_023864345.2). NCBI lineage: Eukaryota > Metazoa > Arthropoda > Insecta > Orthoptera > Acrididae > Schistocerca > Schistocerca serialis. Next base: position 794,680,172 of record NC_064642.1, on the reverse strand, counting down.
ACACCACATGTTCCATATTTGCAGAGCGTCTGCTCTGTTTTCTGTGTGTCTGTGTATGAGTATGTGTCGCAGATGGCTCCCAGGACCCACAGTAGCCCCGAGTTAGCGTTAGAGTGTGGATCCGCCACACGTTATACCCGGAGTGATGTTGGGGTGCAGATCCACAGTGTGCCACGTGTGGGATAGGGTTTGAAGGTGGATCCACCATGCACAATTTACAGAGCTATGTTGGGATACAGATCCACAATATACCGCAACAGAGTTAGCGTTTGAGTGTGGATATGTCGCGCCCCATATATCCAGACCGATATTCAGAGGTGGATCCACCACACGTCGCATCTGGGATAGGGCTCACTGGTGGACCAACTACGCATTACGTCTGAAGATGGGTTCTATGTTCGAAGTCGAGTCCACCCGCGTCAGGACCTGGTCCTGGTTGGGTGGCGGTACACGCTTTTTATTAGCGATCTTTTGTTTAAACTATATTCCATCGATTTCACCGACCAATAGGGTGCTGCAAATTAAAAAAAAACTACCCCATGTATGTGAAAAATATCGATTTAATTAATTTGCATACATTTTTATATCAACGCGGTGTTAGCGGTACAATAGTTAAGGGGAGGCAGCGCGTGAGTGGGTGGCATGCAGCAGAACAGCAGGTTAAGTGCAGAACAATAGGTTAACTTTCATAATTATTGTGTAAAACGCAGTACAGTAGTTTAAGGGGTGGGTGACAAATAAGAATACGCCAGAAATGGTGTTCAAAAGCATGTGAAATTCGAAAAGTGTACCATAAAATGGTGGAAGAACATAACTGATTACTTAATTTGGTATCAAAGGTGGTACAATAGTTTAAGGAAATGAGGGTGACATGGAAAACCACTTAACAGAACAATAGGTTAAGTGCCAACAAAGGGCCAAACATTAGGTTAAGACACCCAGAGTTCAGTGACGAACTTTAGGTTATGCAACATTTTTGCCCAATTTGGTTGTTTCTTACAAGACCTACATCTTTTCAAACAGCACACAATGATGAGCAAGAGAAATCCAACCCCAAACAAACTGAATCTTTTATAAATAAACAATATACCCTTGAATTTCCTGTTATGAGTTCCTTCCTCTCCACCAAAGAGCCACCAATTTTCATATACTCCATACACTGCCTTAAGCCCCAGAAATTGTTTAAATAAACAATATTCCACTCATTGTCTAAATTGTTTAAACAATATTCCATACACTGCAATCGATTTCCTTACAAATTCCTTAACTAAATAAATAAACTATATTCACTGCCATAAGTAACTACATAATATTCTATATGTTATCTAAAGTGTTTAAGCAATATTCTATACACTACAATCGAATTCCCTCCAAATGACCGATCAACTGAGTCTTTTTCCCGCCAATTTCCATGAGGAAGGGAGGGGGTTGGGGAGGGGGATTTACCAGAGGAGGAGACGTTAATTAATTGATCAACTTAATTAAGTAGTCAATCAAACTGATAAGAGTGAGATGGGCTATTCCAGTAACTCAGACCTGAAAGTGTACCTGTAGCACCGAGGGGGAAGGGGTGGGTTGGAGGTTTCCTGAAGGGGGGAGGGGAGTGGGAGGATGTAATCTCCCCACGGAAAATTACCCTCTACCACGCAATAATTAATAATGGTCAACCAAATCATCCACATGTATTTACGTTTGAAAAGTATCTGATCAGATTTTCTAGTAATATATGCGCCGACAGCTCGTCGACGCCAAGGTATTTTTATAGTACGTTTATTCTTTGGAACAACAGAGGTACAGAAATGTATGCTCCATGGTTATTATAGAGAGAGAGAGGAACAGCTTCGGAAGTATCGGTTGGAAGATTGTCGGATTGCTAAAGAAGATTTATTTACTCTTCTTCGCGCTAAAGCGAGCTAGGAAAGTTTGTGCCGCTAGCGTGATAGATAAAGAGAAAGAAAAACCTGTAAAAGAAAATTACATGAGACTTGGAACCAACAGAAAACGGAACATGTACGGAAATGGATTCAATATACAATTTTCCTCAGAAATAAGGTTTGTGACCATTTTATTCTAGAGTGAATGACGAATGAGTTCTCTATCTGAACCATTGATGATTGTCTGGGCCCTGTAATTAATTGGGAAGTTTCAGCTGTGACGAAGAGAGCCTGCAATCTCTGAGTTTTTTGAAACCGTCCAAAAAGGCTTCGTCCACATCTGAAATTTTAGATCTGTCGTAAACTGAACGAATTGTTCAAACGGTCGATTTTCCCAACTGAATGCAGCGCTTAATAATAATAACAAATGTAAAGATCTTTTCTAGCAAGCCAGCCGCTGAATATTAAGACGAAGGGCTCCACCAGAGATTCTACTAGGCTGATTTCACGTAAATAATATATTTAAACTGTACACAGATAAAGGACAGAGAGAGAGGGAGAGAGAGAGAGTGAGAGAATCCTCCATTAGCATAATTGTTTCTCTGTCTTTTCACGGATCAGCCTAACTAGAAAACACGAAGCCCTGACTTTATTGTACCGATTTATGTGTGAGAGGGAAAGAGCGATAAAGGCGACAGATACACTTCTGTACAGACAAAACATTACACCAAGTTAGCGGCAAGCTGCATTCACATAGACTTTCATCATTTACAAAAGCACAGTAGAATTCATTATAAGGAGGTGGGGGAACAATAGGTTAAGTGCCTGTAAATCAAAATGAAGGACCCTTTTAGCAGAACAATAGGTTAAATACCTGTCAATCGAAGAAGAACAGCTGGCCGGAGTGGCCGAGCGGTTCTAGGCGCTACAGTATGGAACCGCGTGTCCGCTGCGGTCGCAGGTTCGAACCCTGCCTCGGGCATGGAAGTGTGTGATGTCCTTAGGCTAGTTAGGTTTAAGTAGTTCTAAGTTCTAGGGGACTGATGACCTGAGAAGTTGAGTCCCACAGTGCTCTGAGCCATTTGAACCATTTGAAGGAGAACAATAGGTTAAGTACCTGTCAATCAAAGGAGAACAATAGGTTTGCCCCTGATGTAGGCAACCCACACTAATAAAATGCGACACAAACCGCCTAGCCCACCTACTCCTGTCACCCATCCGTGGATTATTCGCCTTGGCATGCTTATGGACACATTGGCAAAGACCTCCATGAATCCCTCACTCAAAGAAAAGAATCATGTCAGCATCGATCAATAATTCGATGCAGCGCTTCGTTTCCTTGAACATTGTATCCCAAAACAACCTAGGTTCTGTGTAATAAAAGACGGGATCCAGAGAATACATTGTCATGCATAATCTCTGGAATTTCTCGAAAACGTCCACAAGCAGGGGCACATCTGTGTCCATGTAAAGCTGTGCGTACTCTCCTAAGGTGGATATGCTGAATTCCTACCAGACATTCATGACATGCTCATACTCTGCATCCATTAAGGCATCGCCTGTAAGGTTGCTGGAGAGAGCAGTTATGACGGGTAGCCTGGTCTTGTTGAGTCTCACTGTACTGTCCACATACTCGTATGGAAAACCTCCTTCCTAGTCACCAGTTGGAACTTTTCCTCGTCGGGAAATGCACCTCGGGTTATTTGCCTATCCTACTGAAGTAGAATTTTACGAGTTACTGAAGTGGAGCCTGCATAAAACGTAGTGTGTGAAGGAAGCGGAGTGTAATTCTTAGCATCATTCGTTTGGCGAATGGAATGTATTTCTCGACGCTCTCATGTAGGACAGTGACCTGATCTTTCTCCGTTCTGAAATCAGGCAAGTGCTCAACTAGAAAATGAGCGTCGTATCGACTGAAATTGTGGAAGAAAACGGTATGTGCCTTGGTAGCTGGTACTTCAAATTGCACCTATTGTGAGCTACACCATGGAACTTCCCTGTAGGATGACTCTTATGAGTAGATTCCGCTTTCCATCTAGCAAAGCCTACAAATATGACAGTCAACCACATTACTATACAAATCTCTAATCTTCATTCTCCTTCTAGTTGGTCATGGGTGAGCTGTCATTGTACAATTTACCAACCTCTCATGAAAGTTTTTCGAGCTCAGTGAGCAGCCAAAGCGCATAATTATCCCCGACATCAGATTTGTAACTGTTAAGACTCGAATCATAGGACGATACAAATTGGGACGCTGCCGCATATGGAATGTGGTTTTCTGTGACTGTGGTATGTGAGATTGTGGGGTCACCTTCATAGTGGCTCACAGTAGCAAGGAGGCATTCAAAGTCGGCGTACACTACAAACGGGCATCGCTTCTGATGGTGAGCATTTTTAAACTTTATGAATTTGTCTTCCTCAGTGGGTATAACGCCACGTACTGGCTCCTTGGAAGCGCAACCTACTACATGTGTCACTAATAACTTGTCTGAGAAAAATAATTCAAGTACCTTAAGTAAATATGCTGTTTACTATCATGCTTACTCAGCTGGGCAGAAAGGAATTGGGATATGTCTTTGATCCAAACATAGTGATAATTATCACCTTCAGAGAAGACCAGCATGTTTACACGCATTTCATGCTCACCGGCAAATTTTGAGAACTGGAGGAGATCTGCGACAATATGCTTCTCTTGCTTATCTGGCTTGCGTTTTCTTCTCCAGGACATAAATATGAACTTATGTTCCGGTATTTTGCACCTAAAACTTAGATATGTCCTGGATCTTGACAGGGAACTCGATACCATCAAAGTTATAACACCCACGAATATTATCACCTATATGGTTATGTACCGGGGAGCTCAGGACGATCCCTAGGATTGTAATTTCTCTCGCAAGCCAGGACTGACCATGCAAAACAAGCCTGATACTTTCTGTTTTCGACATTAATGCATGGCGCACTTATTAGCTATGCCTTTAGGGAGCTGGATCATAGACAGGTGTATGCATGTCCAGCTGAGTGCTTTAGTTGACCCTCTCACTTCCATCTCGGAAAACCAGGTTAGTATAGCACTCAAGATGGATTTACGAAACCATTCGGTGATTGACGTGCTCCGGGGTATCACGCCATTCCCCCCCCCCTCCCCCAAACACAATGAACAATGAAGACTTGTTTGTACAACGCCAGAATGAACTTTGGTGTGGAGGAGTGGGAGGGGGGCTGACAGTTCAACGCAGAGGGCCGCGCTGCATTTAATGGTGGGATAACATAGATGATTGACTACCTTTAGGAGATTCTTTTCCACGACAGGAAGGCGTGCTCATAGAAAACCAAAAGGGTCGCGGTACCTGTTGTGTCTAGGCAAGACAGCCTAGACACAATGAGAGGAAGCCGAAAGGCACGCGCTTAAACTCACGCAGGCTGGCGTGAGGTCTGAAACAGGATACGTAATGAAAGGTATAAAGAAAAGTACGCAGCTTCTGGAATACTTAACTTTAATCCATAATTGGTGAACATTGGTCTTGTTGATACAGTATTATCATCTCAATATAACTTGGTGATGGCGCCTTGCTAGGTCGTAGCAATTGACTTAGCTGATGGCTACGCTAACTATCGTCTCGGCAAATGAGAGCGTATTTGTCAGTGATCCCCTTCTGGCAAAGTCGTCTGTACAACTGGGGCGAGTGCCAGGACGTCTCTCTAGACCTGCCGTGTGGTGGCGCTCGGTCTGCAATCTCTGACAGTGTCGACACGCGGGTCCGACGTATGCTAATGGACCGCGGCCGATTTAAAGGCTACCACCTAGCAAGTGTGGTGTCTGGCGGTGACACTACAGTACCCTCCTGCCGGATTCTCGATCCTCGTGAACGAGTTTCGCTCCTCAAAGGCGTCTGCAATCGGCGAGTATTCTAACTGTGGTATGGTGTCACTGAGCTGATGTCCTTCGTCTCTATTACTAATACTACTACTACTACTACTACTACAGGGTGATGTGCATCCCAACAGTGACGGGGTTGGTGAGGTGCTGAGTGGTAGCCGCCGTGGCAGACATACCTTTCTCGGGTGACGATTCTGAAGAGGATGAGGAGGGGAAACCTTGCTGTGGTGAGGGTCCCCGACGCTGCAGAGTGAAAATCTCATTCTGTAAACATCCCCCAGGCTGTGGCTAAGCCATGTCTCCTCAATATCCTTTCTTTCAGGAGTGCTGTTCTGCAAGGTTCGCAGGAGAACTATAAAGTTTGGGAGGTAGGAGACGATATACTGGCAGAACTAAAGCTGTGAGGACGGGCCGTGAGTCGTGCTTGGGTAGCTCAGTTGGTAGAGCACTTGCCTACGAAAGGCAAAGGTCCCGATTTCGACTCTCGGTCCGGCACACAGTTTTAATCTGCCACGATGCCTTTGTACCTCTTCGTGTAAGGCCATTTCCCTGCCCCAGTCAGGTATTTCATCCTTGTCAGAATCGATATGCAGCTGATCCACCTCATCTACAACAACAATAAGGCATAGCATCCAGCTGCCTATTAGGCTGTCTACCACTTCTAGAACTGTCACTGAAACAAGACGAAACATAAACATATATATTTTTTAATTACATAGCTACTACTACTACCGCTACTACTACATAGATATTTCCCTCACTTTTCTAAAAATTTGCGCGATTGTTGGCGCCATGTATTCGCTCCTGCTGGAGGCGGTTCCACAGCGTGTGGCTGATGTATTTTTCCAACCACCAGCAGTGTCTCCAAATCCTTCTGGATTTCCAGCATGTGAGCTATATATAACAAAAACAAGAAATAAACCATCGATACGAAAAAAAATTAAGCTGATACGGGTAACACAATTTCTTTTATACTCACATGGCAGTCCTAGGCGTTGGCTTTAAACATGAAGAGGATTTTGCTGTGGGCCATCCTCTTCCTCCTCTCCCTCCCGCCTATCCTCGCAATCCAAGATAAAGTCCTGGAATTGTGCAGTAAAATTTTTCCCGATTTAAATACCGTAACCACAAATATAAATTATTCAGTTAGTGGTAGTTCATGTTCTCCCTCTTCTTCTTCAACCATTCTGCAATTCTTGCTTCTGCTGCGGCACTCCATGACTGATTGATGAGAGACAAACACAAGCTATATAGACGAATTGAAGATGGAGGAAAGAGACCTGGGGTGGAGGGGAAAGGGTTTATATAGACTCGCCGGTTTGGTGGGAACCAATCAGGAAGAGCGGTTGAGGGGAATTCCTGAACAGTATTTTCGGTACCCAATAGGGGTGTGGCATCCTATCCCACGTGCAGATGAATGCTGGTCTCAGCACGCAGGACAAGTTGGTGCTGGTCTGGCCAGCTACGCGCTTCGCACACTCGTGGATACAGCCGGAAAACCCTCACTTCCGGTCTGCACTTCACTGTGTGGCGAACTGCGGCCGCAGACGGACGCGCTGCTGCTTTGCGAGTCCCCATGTTTTGACCGTGCCTCGTGTAGCAAACTACTGTGGTAGTGTATTTAACAATATCTTTTTTTACGTGTCTTCAGAGTTTGACGCAGCGTATTTGCACTAATATATTTTAGCGATTTAGTTTTTTTCAAGTGTACTTTGCTGTGATGTGCTTCCATTCCATGACCATCTGGCAACATAGTGCAGTGTTTTGTGTGCGAGTGTATTTGAGACAAATTGTTTAAAGCAACATCTTCAGATGTACTGAAACATTAAACACTTTACCTAATTTGTTATTTACAGTACTGGCCATTAAAATTCCTACACCATGAAGATGACGTGCTACAGACGCGGAATTTAACCGACAGCAAGAAGATGCTCTGATATGCAAATGATTAGCTCTTCAGAGCATTAACAGAAGGTTGGCGCCGGTGGCGACACCTTCAACGTGCTACCATGAGGAAAGTTTCCCCCGATTTCTCATACACAAACAGCAGCTGACCGGCGTTGCCTGGTGTAACGTTGTCGTGATGCCTCGTGTAAGGAGGAGAAATGCTTACCACCACGTTTCCGACTTTGATAATGGTCGATTGTAGCCTATCGCGAATGCGGTTTATCGTATCGCGACATTGCTGCTCGCGTTGGTCGAGATCCAATGACTGTTAGCTGAATATGTGATCGGTGGGTTCAGGACGGTAATACGGAACGCCATGCTGGATCCCAATGGCCTCGTATCACTAGCAGTCGAGATGACAGGCATCTTATCCGCATGGCTGTAACGGATGGTGCAGCCACGTCTCGATCCCTGAGTCAACAGATGGGAACGTTTGGAAGACAACAACCATCTGCACGAACAGTTCGACGACGTTTGTAGCAGCATGGACTATCAGCTTCGAGACCATGGCTGCTGTTCTCATTGACGCTGGATCACTCACAGGAGCGCCTGCGATGGTGTACTCGACGACGAACCTGGGTGCACGAATGGCAAAACGTCATTTTTTCGGATGAATCCAGGTTGGTTTACAGCATCATGATGGTCGCATTCGTCTTTGGCGACATCGCGGTGAACGCACATTGGAAGCTTGTATTCGTCATCACCATACTGGCGTATCACCTGGCGTGATGGTATGGGGTGCTATTGGTTACACGTCTGGGTCACCTCTTGTTCTCATTGACGGCACTTTCAACAGTGGACGTTACATTTCAGCCGGCCGGGGTGACCGAGCGGTTCTAGGCGCTACAGTCTGGAACCGTGCTACCGCTACGGTCGCAGGTTCGAATCCTGCCTCGGGCGTGGATGTGTGTGATGTCCTTACGTTAGTTAGGTTTAAGTAGTTCTAAGTTCTAGGGGACTGATGACCTTAGAAGTTAAGTCCCATAGTGCTCAGAGCCATTTGAACCATTTTTGTTACATTTCAGATGTGTTACGACCCGTGGCTCTACCCTTCATTCGATCCCTGCGAAACCCTACATTTCAGCAGGATAATGCACGACCGCATGTTGCAGGTCCTGTACGGGCCTTTCTGGATACAGAAAATGTTCGACTGCTGCCCTGGCCAGCACATTCTCCAGATCTCTCACCAATTGAAAACGTCTAGTCAGTGGTAGCCGAGCAACTGCCTCGTCACAATACGCTCGTCACTACTCTTGATGAACTGTGGTATAGTGGTGAAGCTGCATGGCCAGCTGTACCGGTACACACCATCAAAGCCTTATTTGACTCAATGCCCAGGCGTATCAAGGCCGTTATTACGGCTAGAGTTGGTTGTTCTGGGTACTGATTTCTCAGGCTCTATGCACCCAAATTGCTTGAAAATGTAATCACATGTCACTTCTAGTATAATATATTTGTCCAATAAATAGCCGTTTATCATCTGCATTTCTCCTTGGTGTAGCAATTTTAATGGCCAGTTGTGTATTTATTTATTCATTTATTTACACGTCAATTTCAGTAGAACCAAATTGAGTAGCAAATCTCCGTGGTCATGGAACAAGTCAGTACATGAAATTACAACGTAAAAGTAATAACAGATAAAATGAAATGTTCATGGACCCACAAACGTCAAGCCATAAGTTTAAGTAAACGCAATAAACAATAAAACATAAGAATCAGCCCATTTGTTCATGGAACTCCTCAACACCAGAGAAGGGCTGACCCATGAGAAAACTCTTCAAGTTCGATTTGAAAGCGCGTGGTTTACTGCTAAGATTTTTGAATTCTTGTGATACCTTGTTGCAAATGGATGCAGCACCTTTCTGCAAGGAGTTAAGGAAGTACGATCCAAATGCAAATTGGATTTCTGGCTAGTATTAACTGAGTGAAAGCTGCTAATTCTTGGGGATAGACTGATAGCGTTAACAAGAAACGACAGTAAAGAATATATATATGTATATATATATATATATATATATATATATATATATATATATATATATATATATATACATATATATAAAGAGACCGATGTCAAAATACCCAGACTAGTGAACGAGGGTAAACAAGAGGTTTGCAAACTTAACACCACTTATTGCCTGAACAGCCAATTTCTAAGCCAAAAATATCTGTTTAGAATGGGAAGAGTTACCCCAAAACATAATATCATACGACATAAGTGAATGAAAATAAGCGAAGTAGACTAAATTTCATATCGAATGATCGCTTACTTCAGATACCATTCGAATAGTAAAAATGGCAGCATTAAGTCTCTGAACAAGACCCTGAATGTAGGCTTCCCATGACAGTTTACTATCTATCTGAACACCTAGGAATTTGAGCTGTTCAATTTCACTAATCATATGCCCATTCTGTGCAATTAAAACGTCGGTTTTTGTTGATTTGTCTGCTAGAGTCTGTAAAAACTTAGTCTTACTGTGATTTAGCATTAGGTTATTTTCTACAAGTCATGAACTTGCGTCATGAACTGCACCATTTGAAACAGAGCCAATGTCACACACAACATTCTTTACTACCAGGCTAGTGTCATCAGCAAACAGACATATTTTAGAATTCCCTGTAATATTAGAGGGCATATCGTTGGAACAGGAGTGGCACCAACACTGATCCCTGAGGCACCCCCCATTTGACTGTATCCCACCCACACCCCTCATCACGGCCATTCTAACACTGTGAATAATGCTCTTTTGCTGTGTAGGTAAGGTAAGAGGTGAACCAGTTGTGAGCTATTCCATGTATTCTGTAATGGTCCAACTTCTGGAGCACTATTCTGTGATCAACATGATCAAGCGCCTTAGCTAAATCAAAAAATATGCCTAGCGTTCGAAACATTTTGTTTAATCCATCCAGTAGCTCACAAAGAAAAGAGAATATAGTATTTTCAGTTGTTAAACGACTTCTAAGGCCAAACCATACATTTGATAGCAAATTATGTGATTATCCTTACATACACAGCCTTTTCAATAACTTCAGCAAACAATTATGGCATAGAAATAGGTCTAAAATTACATTATCCCTTTCTCCCTTTTTATAAAGCGGCTTTGCTACTGAGTACTTTAATCGTTCATGAAACTAACCTTTCTTAAGGGAAAAATTAGAAATATGGCTAAGTACAGGGCTAACGTGTGCAGCACAGAACTTTAATATTCTGCTAGGCACTCCATCATATCCATGAGCGTCCTTAGTCTTCAGTGATTTAATTATTGACTCAATCTCCCCATTGCCAGTATCACAGAGCTATATATCAGACATCAGTCTCGGAAAGGCATTTACCAAGAGAGTTATACGATTCCCTGCAGATACTAAGTTTTTATTTAATTCACCAGCAATGCTCAGAAAATGATTGTCAAATACTGTACATATCTGACTTATCAGTAACAGGAATATTTTTCCTGTGAACTGACTTTATATTGTCGACCTTGTGCTGCTGTCCAGACACTTCCTTCACACCTCACCATATGGTTTTAATTTTATCCAGTGAATTAGATATTCTATTTGTGGTACCACATACTCTTTGCCTTCCTAATAACATTTTTAAGCACCTGTTTGTAATGGGCTTCTGCAGCTTGATTGTGACTATTTCTAACATTTTGATGTAATTCCCACTTTGTTCTATGTGATATCTTTATGCCACTAGTCAGCCACTAAGGCTACCTTTTACTGCTAGTACCCCGTTTAGAACATTCTAATGGAAAGCAGTTCTCAAAGAGAATGATAAAAGTGTTAAGGAAAGCATTATGTTTCTCATCTGCAGGTATGTTACCTTCACTATAAACATCCTTCCACTCTTGTTCCTTAACGAAGTTTAAAAAGCTCTCTTTTGCCACTGTATTAGCTTTCCTACATAGTTTGTAATTAGATGTGACATTTTTCTGAGTAATGTTGAAATTTGTGCATCATGGTCTGAAAGGCCATCCGCCCTTATACTAATATGATGCCCATCTAATAATGAAGAATGAATAAAACTATTATCTATGGATGTGCTACTGTTTCCCTGAACCCTAGTTGGAAAAAACACAGTCTGCACCAGAACATATGAGTTTAGGAGATCTACTAATATCCTTTTTCTTGCACAATCATAAACAAAATTAATATTAATGTCACCACATATAACTAATTTCGGATACTTCCCATAAAGTGAACCAAGAACCCTCTCTAGCTTGAGCAGAAATGCTCTGTACTTGGAGTTAGGGGACCTATAAACAACAACCGAAATTTAGTTTCCCTAAATTCAACTGCCTCTGCATAACATTCAAATATCTGTTCAGCGCAGTGCCGTGATACGTGTGTGGATGCAAACAGAATATTGTTTCTTACGTACATGGCCACTCACCCACTCTGCAAGGAAATCCTTGAAAAACAGTGACCTAATCTGTATCGTGGTAAAGGGATCCTCTGAATTGTCAAGTTATTTAAGTGGTGCTCTGATATACCAATAACGTCAGAGTCAGTGTCTATAACCAGTTCACTAACTTTATCTCTAATACTTCTTATATTTTGATGAAATATGCTAGTCCTTCTCTACTTGGATACTTGACCCCCCCTGAAGGTGATTCCTCAGTTAGAGGGACATCCTTTAAACAGGTATACCTATCAGCTGACTCCAGTCTAAAAAAGGTGCAGCTCTAACACCAACCACTACAGGAATTTTTCCATGAGCGATCCCATCACCACCCACTACCCTGTCATAAGTTTTGCCAGTCTCTCCATCCCATGCCTATTGAGGTGCAGGCCATGCCTAATGAAAGCCAATCTACTGATTGACGCAACTGGCAATGTGACCCATGCCCTCTGCCATCAGTACTTTCTCCAGCCCCATGTTAACACACCTAACAGCCACATTAAGATGAGGCCAATCATGACGCTGAAACAGTTGCATGAAATCCACATTATTGCCACCAGTTTGATGGCTATCTTTACCAGGTACCAACTACATCATATTCCCTATCAAGACAAGTCCCTATCAAGACTATTCCCTGCTCCACCCACCATCACTACCTGATCATATTTTGTAAAATTTCTACGTAACTCCCCTAGGCTGTTAGTCACCTGAGCCAACCCTGCACTAGGCTTCACAATGCTGGTGACCTGGTACCCACTCCCCATCACTTCCTGCAACTGCTGGCCCACACCTCTACTGTGCAAACTAGCTAGCAGCAGAACCTTCTTCTTTCTGTTACACTTTATGACGGACTTAGGCCTCCTAATTTCTGATGGCTGCTGCATGTTTCCTACACTCACAGCTACAAGAGGCTCCTCGCCACTCAATTCTGACAGTTGGTCAAATGTATTGCATATACTCAAAGTCAAACTATCTGAATACATTCTCCTCCTAGCTGCCTTCCTGCCAACTGCCAGTTCCCATTCCCCAGCACCCTTCACCCTCCTCAACCTATCTAGTTCCTCTTTTGCATATTGTAACTGCACCTGAAGGGCACACATCTTACTTTCCTGTTGCTATATCAACTTATTTCTACTACAGATTCTTCATTCTCAGGAGAGGATCTCGCTAGAATGCCCACTGGCTTCCCCACTGCATTCCCCAATGAAAATACGTTGAACAAATCCCACGCCGTAACCTACTACTGACAAACCTACGGCAAAGCCCACACTTCTCACTCATGGCAAATTTTTACAGTTACTGAAGAAACTCATGTACACGTTACATAAGTTCAATTACACCAGTACAGCTACAGAACTAACAATAGTGTTCTCGAAATTCTCTGTCTACCAAGGAAGCAACAACTTTTATTAATACTACTAAGCCACAAATAATACCAATGCCGCAAAAACTTCACACAATTTCTCAGCTAAAACTCAAAATTCAAGCGGCCACTGGAACACTCAAAGTAATTAAAACAGTGAATGAAAATTTTACTGAAATATTTCACTAGAAACAATAAGAAACGTATGCTGAAAACTAACAACCGACATTTCCTAAATGACTTCAACGCACAAAAACTCTAAAAGACACAGTGCGTGAATGTTTCCAGAAGTTTATTAAACGGTCACTTCACCACAAACAGCATGAGACACGGTAGAAAACCACACGCAATTTATTGCAGAGTAGCGGAGGAAGATTGAGAGGTTTTACAAGTGTGCCACGACCTTTTTTTAGAGTCTGTGTTCAAGTGTGGCAGTATACATCACAAAACTGAAGCAAACTACTGTGCCGCAATCATTTTGAAGTCGTATTTAGAGTCATATTCAATTCGATTTAGTAACTCCTGAAGCAGCTCATGCTCAAAGACAAGGGTATTTCTCACAAAAGCACGTGAAAGGTGTCAGGGATTGTATCACAAATGTGTCGCGATCTTTTTAGAATCCATGTTCAAGTGTGGCGGTGGTGGTGTTCCTCGGAATAAAACGAGTATTTGTTTAAATATTCTCTTTTCATCTGCAAAGCTGTCTCTCTCTCTCTCTCTCTCTCTCCCTCCCTCTCTCACTCTCTCCCTCTCTCTCTCTCACACACACACACTTTGTGCAGTGGTGCATTTAGTTCATGTGATAACTTTAAGTCATGTATGTGATAATATTCTGCAGCACCACATGTAATAACTCATGAAGCAGTTCGTGTTCAAAGACAAAGGTTATTCACGTGCCGGGGATGGGAAGGAGGAGGCCATTTCCAACACGACAAGATGTATGTGTCTGCATTGTAAGCCAGCGCGTGGCCTCTCTTCCAATGGAGCACGCGCATCGGAGTGAATGTCTTGCCTCTTGCACTTCAGAACACTGACTGACTGGACTTTTATTGAATTATCAACAGTTACAGCACATGCATTTATCAGTATGAATTGCGAAGCGTAACTTAGCCCCATCCTGTTACATATTCATTATTTCATGAAGCGTATTCCTCATTACCATATGTTATTACTATTGACGCAGTCCTCAATTGCATGGTTACAGCTAATATACTCCTTCTCCAACACAGACATCTCATCTATTGAACACTGTAAACAATTATGTCCGTCCTCCCAGTTCAAAAATGGTCCAAATGGCTCTGAGCACTATGGGACTTAACTTCTGAGGTCATCTGTCCCCTAGAACTTAGAACTACTTAAACCTAACTCATCTAAGGACATCACAAACATCCATGCCCGAGGCAGGATTCGAACCTGCGACCGTAGCGGTCGCACGATTCCAGACTGTAGCGCCTAGAACCGCTCGGCCACCCCGGCCCGCCGTCCTCCCAGCCCAGCAGCTAGATACAGACTGGGTCCATTTCCCCACATTTTTCTCCAGACCGCCATATCCGATTACATTATGGGAGGGGAGAGGGGGAGGGACGATAGCGCCCTCTGGTGGCGGTGCTGTGAACTAGGTCAGTTGGACTCTGGACCTCATGGTGAACGCACTTGATGGAACTACTGCCTATGACAACTCAAATTGTTTATATAAACAATGCATGCATCCTACCTGGTAGCCCAGCACTGCGTCCTTTTTCCACCAACTTCCAGGTGGGGGAGGGGAGGAGGGGTGAGGGGGAGGGAGGGGAAGGGGAGAGGTGAAGGGGAGGGGAAGGGGAGAGGGGGAGAGGAGGGGTGTTAGGTTAGTAGAGGTATCCCAATTCACCTATTTTCTCGCTAAAATTTGAACTTCCCGCCATGACATCACTGCGATGTTGGCACATACATGGCTGCCATTCTGCACCCGCCATCTTGAATAAACTTGGTAACAATGCAGAGTAGGGTGACACTGTTTCTGTTTGTCCCACTACTGACGATGCTGAGGGTGAACATTCTGGAGGTGTACAGAGTGATGGACCCCCCTTTGGTGAGGTCGGATCCCTACCCATCATAGTGATGTGCCCTTCCTTGGGGGCCTAACAGAGAGTTCCCTGTGCTTTCCCTGTGTCTGAATCGACCATCCTCCTGGCGATGGCAGCTTTCGAGACATATCGGATATCCATGGTCAATGTGAACAGCATTCACATGTGTCACAAACTGGTTTTACTCCACGGCATACTGTATGACGCGGACGTTGACGTTGCTCTCTTTCAGGAGCTACATGTTGCAACTTTCTGTGGTTCAAATGGCTCTGAGCACTATGGGACTCAACTGCTGTGGTCATAAGTCCCCTAGAACTTAGAGCTACTTAAACCTAACTAACCTAAGGACATCACACACATCCATGCCCGAGGCAGGATTCGAACCTGCGACCGTAGCGGTCGTGCGGTTCCAGACTGTAGCGCCTTTAACCGCTCGGCCACTCCGGCCGGCAACTTTCTGTGCTCCCTATGGTTTTACAGCATATGTCTCTCATGCTTCCTCTACTGGTAGTTGGGTGGCGCTCCTCTTACGTGACAGTATCCTAGCTGCTGCAGTTGTCTGTCTCCCTGATGCCAAAGATAAGGCTCTCACGTTTCGTAGCGTCAGACTCGGCATTGTCTGTGCGCCGTCTGGTTCAGGTCACCGCCGTGAAGATTCCACCTTCTTCTCAATCACGCCTCTCTTCCTGGGTCGGCAGGATGCTTTGGTCATAGGAGCTGATTTCAACTGCACCCAGGCACCCAAAGTCCAGCTATTACGTCACTCTCCGTGCGCGGCATTAGTGTCAACTCTCCAGCACCTCAGACTAGTGGTTTCTGGGGGCATTTTCATGGCGACCGTCTGGGTTTTCGCATTGCATTAGCCATTCTTCCGGCCGACACGATCATGTTTACATCTCCCACGATATTGTCAGTAGGTTGCAGGCTGCTGAAGTCTGGCCCTAATTACCCATACGACTCATCATCAGATACCCACTCAACTGCTCCTCTTTGCGGATGCGGGATATTTTCCGCAAGGGAAGATGAACTCTGTGAGATGGTTTTGTGGGCATGCAGCTCACTACTTGTTCGCTGATGGCAAGAAAACTATTCTTGATTTTTGGCAGCTCCTTACTGAACGCCATTGTGCAGTTCTCCGCAGTCCTAAATACAGATAATTTTTCTCCAATTTCCTTTGCAGTGTCTTCCTCAGAGCTGGGGTGTTCCTATCACGAAGAGTTGTTCCCCGCCTCTTTCACACGTTGAACCGATATATTTTCTGATCATCGGAATGTTCTTCTCGGAAAAACTATGACGTCTTGCTGCGCCCTCCTCCTCGCGACTCCAGTTTCCTGCTATTCTCGTTGTTATTGATGTTAAGAAAAAAAAAAGAGAAGATAAAGAAATAAACGATGTTCACTTTACCTCTACCCAACATTCCCTACGCCCTCCTTGGTTCCTGGAGGGTGCGAGCCCTGCCAACTTCGCCCCCACCTCTCCCTTTGGGCACCGGGAAGGTTCCCTAAAAAAGAAAAGCTTACCTAAGTAGACGATCTCGGGTTCGAATGAAAAAAAGGGCAGAGGTCCCGAGTTCGAGTCTCGGCCTGGCTCATAGTTTTAATCTGCTAGGAAGTTTCAGAATTTATCGTTCTTCCCAAAAGAACCTAGTATTGTATACAACATAGGAGCGATTTAAGCTTTCTCGTGAGAATTATTAGAATGATAATCGTAGGTACTTTTTGACCTGCAACAAACTGCTGTTTTTAAAGTCATAAAATGAGACAATTAATTACGTGGTTGAAGTGTCAGTATTAGTTCTCTGAAGGTAATATGCGTCCGACATGTAACTGGAAGAAACGGGAAAAGTAATAACAAGATAACAAGTAGCCACAGTGGGATTCAAACTGAGTATCCTTTCATTAAAAGCGATCGTATGTCACAGACACTGGCCATTTACCGCTTCTGTTTACCAGCAGCCTGCAGATTTCTACGGATATGTGGCGGAGGAGGTTTTACGGGAACCAAAGTTGGTGTCGGAAGTCGCCCAATAATTCTGCTGGAATGAAGATTACATAATTATCACTTCTGATTAACATAGCCAGTATATGAAATACTCTGGTTATTTATTTAAATAACAAAATTTAGTTTTATACTAACCTATTTATGTAACTGACGATTGTAAGGTATAACGCAAAATAAAAACGAATGGTGTGCTGTAAAGTGATGTTATGGCGTCATTAATTGTATTAAGCGTTAGAAACCGAGATTTTTCACAAAATTAAGGGCAGTTACTTCAAAAACAAGGTAGTCAACATATTTTGATTTAAGTTCATCGTATACTACTCTTCATTTCTCGTAGAAGAACGTAATGAAATATATCAGTTCTTTATTTCCAATAGCGCGGCTCATTTGGAGGATGGTGAAGTGTGGTTTCATGTTTGAGCTTCTGGTTCTTCATATCCAGCAGCGTCTACAGATTCTACATATCATCTCAAAGTAGTAGTTGTAACTCCTGTACCTGAATATATTTTCTTGGAGAAGTTTTCAGTATTACCGTTGCCTTAACTGAAGCATCTCCAAATCGCACTTGTCTTATAATTTATCACTATGCTTACTTTTCAGCCTCGGGAGTGTCCGATAAACTACGCACAGTCTGACACACTGTGCAGCGGAAGCCTTCACGCTGTGGCTGACTGAAACTTTTCCCACCTATAGCATCCACCTGAAAGCTTTCATCTAAGGTATTTCGAATTTCGACATGCCGGACGCTGTTCTCCGTTATAGAGGGTGGCTGAAGCGGGCATATACCATGATGTTCCACAACAAATTCCGCATTTTTTCAACTGAAATTGACTGAGAGAAGAATATGTTGTATTACTCGTGTAAGGGAGCAATCAGATGAAGAAGGGATAAATGTTAGTAAACTCTTTATTATTTTAAAAGTGATCGTCATAACTGTCACAACATTACTCCCACAGTGAGAGAAGATGGTCAGTGCCTTCACGGCATGTTCTTCCCAGGCATACAATTCTCCGCCCGAAGCAAATCGATGGCCACGAATATCACTCTTCTGGGCTCCAAAAATAGGGAAATCGTGTGGGGAGGCATTGGGACTGTGTGGAGGATGTGCGAAGGCTTCCGAGAGAAACTTCTGCAGAGCAGTCGAAGCGTTCTTGGCAACATGTAGGCCCGTTAATACACTCCTGGAAATTGAAATAAGAACACCGTGAATTCATTGTCCCAGGAAGGGGAAACTTTATTGACACATTCCTGGGGTCAGATACATCACATGATCACACTGACAGAACCACAGGCACATAGACACAGGCAACAGAGCATGCACAATGTCGGCACTAGTACAGTGTATATCCACCTTTCGCAGCAATGCAGGCTGCTATTCTCCCATGGAGACGATCGTAGAGATGCTGGATGTAGTCCTGCGGAACGGCTTGCCATGCCATTTCCACCTGGCGCCTCAGTTGGACCAGCGTTCGTGCTGGACGTGCAGACCGCGTGAGACGACGCTTCATCCAGTCCCAAACATGCTCAATGGGGGACAGATCCGGAGATCTTGCTGGCCAGGGTAGTTGACTTACACCTTCTAGAGCACGTTGGGTGGCACGGGATACATGCGGACGTGCATTGTCCTGTTGGAATAGCAAGTTCCCTTGCCGGTCTAGGAATGGTAGAACGATGGGTTCGATGACGGTTTGGATGTACCGTGCACTATTCAGTGTCCCCTCGACGATCACCAGTGGTGTACGGCCAGTGTAGGAGATCGCTCCCCACACCATGATGCCGGGTGTTGGCCCTGTGTGCCTCGGTCGTATGCAGTCCTGATTGTGGCGCTCACCTGCACGGCGCCAAACACGCATACGACCATCATTGGCACCAAGGCAGAAGCGACTCTCATCGCTGAAGACGACACGTCTCCATTCGTCCCTCCATTCACGCCTGTCGCGACACCACTGGAGGCGGGCTGCACGATGTTGGGGCGTGAGCGGAAGACGGCCTAACGGTGTGCGGGACCGTAGCCGAGCTTCATGGAGACGGTTGCGAATGGTCCTCGCTGATACCCCAGGAGCAACAGTGTCCCTAATTTGCTGGGAAGTGGCGGTGCGGTCCCCTACGGCACTGCGTAGGATCCTACGGTCTTGGCGTGCATCCGTGCGTCGCTGCGGTCCGGTCCCAGGTCGACGGGCACGTGCACCTTCCGCCGACCACTGGCGACAACATCGATGTACTGTGGAGACCTCACGCCTCACGTGTTGAGGAATTCGGCGGTACGTCCACCCGGCCTCCCGCATGCCCACTATACGCCCTCGCTCAAAGTCCGTCAACTGCACATACGGTTCACGTCCACGCTGTCGCGGCATGCTACCAGTGTTAAAGACTGCGATGGAGCTCCGTATGCCACGGCAAACTGGCTGACACTGACGGTGGCGGTGCACAAATGCTGCGCAGCTAGCGCCATTCGACGGCCAACACCGCGGTTCCTGGTGTGTCCGCTGTGCCGTGCGTGTGATCATTGCTTGTACAGTCCTCTCGCAGTGTCCGGAGCAAGTATGGTGGGTCTGACACACCGGTGTCAATGTGTTCTTTTTTCCATTTCCAGGAGTGTATGTTGCTTCGGACGAAGAGGTATGCACTATGCACTTGGGTACAATAATGTCTCCGTAGGCAACCGCAAACGTTTTTCCATGAACGTACTGACCATATTATCTCACAGAGGGATAAATGTGTTAACAGTTATGGCGATTACTTTTGAAATAATAGTTTACTTATTTTTTCCCAGATGTCTAGTTTTAATTTGACTGTCCCTCATATTTAAGTTCATCATCAAACGTTTATCGAAACGTATTGTTTGATATTGAACATTATATGTTTACAGGTATTATTCAATCTCTATATTGAGCAAGCAGTGAAGGAAACAAAAGAAAAATTCGAAGTAGGTATTAAAATCCATGGAGAAGAAATAAAAACTTTGAGATTCGCCGATGACATCGTAATTCTGTCAGAGACAGCAAAGGACTTGGAGGAGCAGTTGAACGGAATGGACATTGTCTTGAAAGGATGGTATAAGATGAACATCAACAAAAGCAAAACGAGGATAATGGAATGTAGTCGAATTAAGTCGGGTGATGCTGAGGGAATTAGATTAGGAAATGAGACACTTAAAGTAGTAAAGGAGTTTTACTATTTGGGGATCAAAATAACTAACGATGGTCGAAATAGAGAGGATATAAAATGTAGACTGGCAATGGCAAGGAAAGCATTTCTGAAGAAGAGAAATTTGTTAACATCGAGTATAGATTTAAGTGTCAGGAAGTCGTTTCTGAAAGTATTTGTATGGAGTGTAGCCATGTATGGAAGTGAAACATGGACGACAAATAGTTTGGACAAGAAGAGAATAGAAGCTTTCGAAATGTGGTGCTACAGAAGAATGCTGAAGATTAGATGGGTAGGTCACGTAACTAATGAGGAAGTACTGAATAGGATTGGGGAGAAGAGAAGTTTGTGGCACAACTTGACTAGAAGACGGGATCGGTTGGTAGGACATGTTCTGAGGCATCAAGGGATCACCAATTTAGTATTGGAGGGCAGCGTGGAGGGTAAAAATCGTAGAGGGAGACCAAGAGATGAATACTCTAAGCAGATTCAGAAGGATGTAGGTTGCAGTAGATACTGGGAGATGAAGACGCTTGCACAGGATAGAGTAGCATGGATGGCTGGTTCAAATGGCTCTGAGCACTATGGGACTTAACTTCTGAGGTCATCAGTCCCTTAGAGCTTAGAACTACTTAAACCTAAGGACATCACACACATCCACGCCCGAGGCAGGATTCGAACCTGCGATCGTATCGGTCGCGCGGTTCCAGACTGTAGCGCCTAGAACCGCTCGGCCACCCCGGCCGGCGGCATGGAGGGCTGCATCAAACCAGTCTCAGGACTGAAGACCACAACAACAACAATGTTTACAGACGATTCATGTGCACGTCTGAGTTATTTATTCCGAACAGTAAAGTGTGCTGTAATCTTAGGTGTTCCTGAAGTGTGAAGTGCCTCAGCATTAAAGCCGCGCGGGGTAGCCTCGCGGTCTGAGGCGCCTTGTCACGGTCCGTGCCCCCCCCCCCCCCCCCCCCCCACCTGCAGGAGCCTCGAGTCCTCCCTCGGGCATGTGTGTGTGTGTTATCCATAGCGTAAGTTAGTTTAAGTTAGATTAAGTAGAGTGTAGGTTTAGGGACCGATGACCTCAGCAGTTTGGTCCCATAAGACCTTAGCACAAACTTCCTTTTCAGCATTAAAACTACCTGCTGCCGGTACGTGCGCTCAGCCGCCTTGCAGAAACAACAATAAATCAGAGCGTCCTGGACGGATTATGTCTCTGCGATGTTTTAAAAATGTTCACTCTTAAACTGATTTCCTAAGTTATGAAGTTTTCTTTTAATCTCTTCTACAGTCATATTAAATTCTCCCATCATTTCTGTCAAAGTATTACGTTTCTTCAATTTGGTTTTGTAAGTTTTGCATGAACGCCCCATAGTCCAGGTTTATTGAGTCTTCAGGTTTATTAATTCTTCAACTTCAACTTTTAACCATTCTTTTTTGTCACCAATATTCACTCGACACTTACTACTCAGTGCCAGAAAAGCAGACGAACAGCCGACTACTGTGATATTTGTCGGACAAGCTTGAACTTGCAAATAAACAGTGATTACGTCTCTCGGTATAGATGCGTTGACACACGTCACTGTTCTTCACTGGAGATGATTTCTGTGTGGCATAAATACCATGAAATAACTATCAGACACGACCATACCTTAACTCAGTCCTGAGGTGTACGTAGAGTAACGTGCTGCTGAGGCTCACAGCAGTCCCTGCGACAACACCGATGTAAGCAGTGGTAGCCGCATTGGCCGTGTGCCCAATAGACGTTACTGTCAGATACGGAGGGTCACTGTAGTGACTTGACAATGGGAGTCTTCTCAAGGTGACAGAAACTGCAAGCACGGAAATACCGAGTTAACGGGAGCTAAAATTATGAGAAGCATAACAATAATAAAGAGATGGGGTCAACACCGTAACAGGTTGGAGACTATATGGCATGTTACTAAGCATTAACGAGAGGATGCTTATGAGCCATGTAACTCCATCTAGAGACAACATTCACTGCCTGACAGTCACGGTCCGTACTCTATTTATGCAGTATAAAAAAAGTCTGACAAATACATGTGCACGTGGCGACATTGATACACCAGACCATATCGTACTAGACTGCTTCACCTACAAACATTTGCGGTCTCGTATGACATGAATTGGCACACTAAGTGAAATTTTTAGAGAAAAAGGGAACTTAGATAATGTTTACCAAGTGAAGGCACTGTAAGAAGAAATCCTAATGTATGTGATAGTGTGAAGCGACTGCTCTGACTGTGGTGATTATTATCGACGCCAGAATTAATGTCCACACATTGGACGACCAGAAGCACTGGATATGTGACCAACAACATGGCAGCTGTGTCAGAACCAGCAGACTGAATGGAAACTTACATGTGAGTTAGGTGGGTCTTTCAGCAAGGGCAAGTGGCGTGAGACTGGTGTGGTGGGTCTGTCAGGCACTGCTGGTTGACCCCACTGGCGCCACTGTGGACAACAGCAGTAGCTCACCTTTGGCGCCAGTTCAGAGGGGGTGGGGGTGAAATCTACACTGTTTGGGGATGGTATGGGTTTCCTAGAAACACACTTCTAGACATTAAGCATGCTGTCCGCAACAATCAGTGCTCACTTGGCATAGAAGTAATGATGTTAGCATAGGTCAAGCATGTCGAAAATCCTGCAACTGGGGCTACATGAAGAATACACCTTCCTCAACCCTCACGTCTCCCAGTGGTTAATACTGGGAACTGGCCGGCCTCGGTGGCCATGCTGTTGTAGGCGCTGTAGTCCGGAACCGCGCGACTGCTACGGCCGCAGGTTCGAATCCTACCTCGGGCATGGATGTGTGTGATGTCCTTAGGTTAGTTAGGTTTAAGTAGTTCTAAGTTCTAGGGGACTGATGACCTCAGATGTTAAGTCCCATAGTGCTCAGAGCCATTTGAACCATTTTTTGAACTGGGAACTGCCAGTAAGCCATTTGCTGCGATGGTGGTGTAGATGGTCAACAAAGGTAGTATCACATGGTTTACGTGTTTCAGGAGTTCTCATTTTCATTTAATGCATTATGAAGTTCTTATTTCTTTCATATTTAATTTCACTAATTATTGAAAATGCTTCAACTGTATGACAAATTTTGAAGCGAGAGAAAATTTCAGTTGTAAGACGCTTTCTGTAGCTATGTGAAAACACGACATTAGAGTCCATGTAGCAGGTGTCGAACTGTAAGCGATGTTTCATAAATACAGGAATAAACAGCCTCCGCTACAGAAGGATAGTATCCCGCTGCCCAGCCTCCCTCCTCCCCCTGCCCTGGACACACCTGGGAGCTGCGGCATTCCCTGAGGTGGGCCGATACAGCGCGGGCTGTGCGGTCTCTGTTCACGTGATCTGCTCCCTCAAGTCGCGGGTTCACACTCTGGGCCTCGACCTGCGCCAGAACTAAAAACCCCGTCTCGCAGCTGTCGGAGCCAGAGGCGGAGTAGAACGTGAAATTGCATTCACCTGTTGCTGTCGGGGGTCAAGCTGCGTAATGCAACCGGTTCATATCACTATGCCGTGAGCTACGTATCTGATTTTGTAACGAAACTAACAGACGTGAGAAAGCGTAGCACTTTCTAGTATTTGATCTTCCGAATTTTGCCTCTCGATCATTTCAAGGAGCAAATTTAAAGTCGTTAGAAGTGCAATCAGAAGAAGTGGATTTTTTCGCAAAACTCTCGCACCATAACGCTCCTATAGAACACCTATAATTTTTCAAACCTTCGAATTCAGTGTAAGAAAACTGTACGTTATTTGTAGAAAAAGTGTGGCCTGTTGTGTCAATTTCATACCAGAGTATTTTGAGATGTCAAGCGGAATTCGTGTCACGTCAAAATTGCCAGCACAGCAGTCGTGCAGTCGACGCCGCAGCTGAGCGGCTATTGTTGTTCACATTCAGAGAGAGCTGGGATGTTCAATCATGCAGTGCCACGTCTAAAACAGACAGTAAAAGTGTTCTGATATTTGGCATTTCTAAAAACAAGGGCTATTCTAAAAGTGTGATAAAAGGGTAGGCTGAAATGCAACAATAAACCTGTAAATCTGGAAGTTATCGAACTTAATGTTAAAGAATTCCACATTAATTGCACGGAAAGAGAGAGGCATTCTTTGCAAGTGTCAGAGACTTCGATCCCAAGTTTAGCGACGCTTATCTACAACCGTAAGTGGGCACCTAGCAGTCAACACTCCAAACTGTGCTAACCTGATAAGCTGGTCACCGTTATCGGATATCGACACTTGCGCAATTGGGCCAGTAATTTTCCATTCTCCGTCGTTTGGAAGTATTTAATTTTATGTGAAAAGAAATACAAATTATTTGCAGAGTACATCTGTGGCCTGTTTAATCCGTTGCATGTCAGGATAGCAACTGGAATCAAACAGAACCCACTAATAATCATTTGTGGTACACCACGACCATTTTACACGCATTGCCGAAAGATACTGTTTGATTTTGTTATAACCGAAACCGCGACAAAATTTTCGATCGTGGAGTGTCGAGTTTAAATCAGTTACTGAGTGCATTGTGACATTTCACGTTCAGGGGAATAAAGTGAAGGTATGCGAATCGATAGGCGGATTACCCGAGCCAACTCACGCGCCACAGCACTCTCGTGTTGTGCGATGCGAAAGATAAGCTGATAAGCTTACGATCGCGCGAGGTGGCGTCACGTGGGCGCAGCAGGTGTATAAAAAGAGCGCCGGCGGGGCGCGGCTGGCCCCACCTGCACTGCCGGCGGCGCTCTGCCGCGTGACGTCAGTCTACTGTGCCTACAGGGTGAGTGGCGGCGCTTCCTCTTTCTGCTCCAGCGGTCTCTATGCTCGGTAGGGAGGAGCTGTCTGCTCTGCCTCTCCCAGCTTTACACTCACAATGTGACGCCAACTGCTCGTCAACACAGACTCCCTCCAAATTTATAGTCTGCACGACGCATCCACCAGCATCTCCGCCAGCACCGCCTCCTTCCCGTTACCCAGTGTGGCTTTCGGCCGTCCTTCTCTTCCGATGACCTTCTCCTTCACCTCACTCATCTCCTCTCCGAACAGCTTAATTCCCGTCGCTCCGCTATCTTCCTCTCCCTTGACCTTGAACGAGCCTATGATCGCGGTCTCCTCTTCGAGCTCCAAACCTTCGCCCTTCCTATTAACTACGTCCATCTGATCGGCTCCTTTCTTTCCCAACGTCCTTCCTACGTCACCATCCACAACACGGATTCCTACACCGTTTTCCCCTCCGCCTGTGTGCCCCAAGGTTACGTCCTCTCCCCTCTTCTGTACCTTTTGTATACGACGGACATGCTGCCGCCTTCAACCCCCGTCCACCTTCTCCAGTACGCCGATGACACCGCCTTCCTTGCCCTTGTCCCCACCCTGCAGCGCTCCCAACACCTTCTCCACTCCCATCTTGACCGGTTCACCACTTGGTGCAACCAGTGGTTGCTTAAGGTCAATCCTTCCAAAACCCAGGCGATCATTATAGGCAAAACCACCCCTTCCTTCCGCCTCCTCGATTTCTATATCACCATCTATGGCCGTCCTATCGCCCTCACCCCACCCTTAAGTACCTTGGCGTCACCCTCGACTGTCGCCTCTCCTGGACTCCCCATCTCCGGACAATCCAAGCCGAGGCACGCTCCCGGCTCCGTCTCCTCGAGCTCCTTTCTGGCCGTACGTGGGGTCTGGACCCCTCCACCATCCTCCACACCTATAAATCCCTCATCTGCCCTATCCTCTGCTACGCCCATCCTGCCTGGATCTCCGCTCCTCCCACCTTTCACAAATCCCTTCAAATCCTTGAATGCCATGCTCTCCGCCTCGCCTATTGTATCTGTCTCCCCTCCCCCATGCGGATCCTGTACGATCTTATTTCGTTCCCCCACCTCCTCCTCTTCCTCGAATGGATACGGATCCTATACACCTCCTGTAAACTAGATCCTCCTCACCCACTTGTCTCTCCCATCCTCTCCCACCCCCATCCGCTGCCGTGCCTGTATTTCCATGTACCACCTGCTCTCCATCTCTCCACTCTCCATACCCTCTCCCAAGGTGGCTTCCGCCAGCTCCCCCTCCCTGATGCCCTCCTCCATCTACCCCTCCTATCAACTTTGATCCTCCCCCACTTCCTATGTCCTTTCCTCTCACCCCTCTCTCTCCTTCCCTCCATCCTCCCTTCCTCCCCCCCCCTCCTCCCCCGGGCTTCCTCAACCCCCTCCTACCTTCCTTCCTCCCCCCAACTCCCCTGCCATTAGCATCTCTGCTCTCCCCCCTCCACCACGTTCCTCCTCTCTTGGCAGGTCCCCGGACTCGCACACGCTAAGTGGACATTCACGCGCCGGAGATCATCGCCATCAGTTTAGTGTCTGTGCCGTCGTGATTGTGATTTAGTGTTTTTCGCCGCCAGGCTCCTCGTGCACTTGTACCGTCTCATTCGTCAGTGTTTGTGTGCAGTGCCGACAGTTTTTCGTGTGTTTTCGTCGAGTGTGAACAGCTTCATGTTTTTTATTTCTTTTTATTGTATGTCCTGTTTTTTAACCACCGATTTGTTACTTTTCTGTCTCCTTTTTCTCTATTAGTTTCATGCTTGTGGCTGAAGAGCGGAGTAGATGTAATCCGCTGCCAGCCCGTCAGGTGAACAAATGACAATAAAGAAAAAAAAATTATAGTCTGCGCTTGGCTCGGCCAGAAATGAAAGTGACGGAAATGGGGGCTCCAGATAGCCAAGTGTATTGCAGACATTAGGTTCACTGACGCAGGTTGGACGAGAAATGAGCCATTTATGTCAGCATTCCTCCCAGCCAGTTGCTGGCGCACAAGAAAGAGTTCAGAGGGGTAATCCGGGCGTCGGAGGGTTGAGTCGCTACATGAAATCTTTTTATTTTTTTCATTTTCATTTTGTATGTCTCTTACACCGCAAATAAACCGAAATAATACTCTAGACATTACATTCATTAATATTTTAATAAAAGCCATGAAAACGAAAGGCAAACTAAAATCTGAGATTGAAAATATGAGGGCTAGCTTTAAAGTAATGGCCGGCCGGAGTGGCCGAGCGGTTTTAGGAGCCACAGTCTGGAACCGCGCTTAGTTAGGTTTAAGTAGTTCTAAGTCCTAGGGGACTGATGACCTCAGAAGTTTAGTCCCATAGTGCTCAGAGCCATTTGAACCATTTTTTGAAAAGTAATGCCTCCAAATTTTTTATCTGAAAACTCTTAAGATGCATTAAATAAAGCAAAATTTCTTAACATTCTACATTTTTGTCCTTCATGTTTATGCATCTATTAATCAACATAGCCACCCTTGCGTCAAACACATTTCCCCCTACAAGAATTTCCTCGATACCGTCGTTGCGAAATGTTTGTTGACGAATCCAGTACCTCACCTCTCCTTGAACTACTTCTCCACTATCAGAGTGAAGTCCTCGAAGGCTTTTTTTCAAGTTTCGTGAACAGACGAAAACCGGATGGCGGTCGGATTCTTGCACATGTCTCACCGCTCGTGTGAGGTGTGGCATTCTAACGCTGAAGGAGAAAGTGCTCCATGTGTGAACAAATTCGTCTGAATTTAGAAACTGACTTACAGCACACTGTCCCTCACGCACTAACATGGTTACAGCGCACAGCGCCATGTTGCACGCTAGAAATCAGAACCATCTAGCGGCAGAAGGTTGTAACATGCGTCAGCGAAGCGGAAAAGTCGACTGAGTAAGACGTACAATGTGTAATACATCAGTCGATATCGAGAACAGTTTAAAAAATTCGAAGCCGCTTCTTTTCGGCACAGCGTCGCAAATTTCCTGAAAGTGTTTGTAAGGCATGCACGAGGACGTCATATGTATAATTAGGTACTTTTACCGTTCTACGGTTGATATTTACAAGTGCTGGGGTGGTACTTATCATGCAAACAAGGCAGTAATATTCTCGGCGTCTCGCACATGCTATAAACGCTGAAATTTACAGTTACTGGTTGTTTTAAAGATTCCCTAGAGAAACAGATGGAAAGTATTCTGACGCAGCCTTCTTCGGATGTGATTTCTTTTTGTCTTAATGAGATCAGAACGGCTGTGAAGCTTCTGTACCTGACGATAGCGGACTGCGTTTCGGGAATAATCACTTTCAAAAAATGCACGATGGCAGTTCTTTACCTTGAAAAATCTCGTGGTATACATGTGAATTTGTTTGTCCTCCCGTTTTATGAAAATGTTAACATATACGAAGTATTGAGCATTATTTTGGTTTATTTGCAGTTTAAGTATAGTCCAGATTGAAAATAAAAATATTTATGGAATACTCCGCCTGTTCTTGGAGAAACACAGACATATTAAACACCTGGATACACAGTATTAATGTTCCACAATACTGTGGAAGACCAGTACCGTGTATTCAAGTTATTTGAAAATAAGGAAAATTAAAAAGTTTCCACACAGGGACTCGGACCTACAGTCCTGAGATTATCGTTCTAAACTCTTCCCTTCTGCGTTGACTGCCGGCTGGGAAACATTTTAACAAAAATAACTTGTCGGTCGACCGACTTACGCCAAACATGCTATTTTTCCAGTTCGTTTCACCATATGGAGCTTCTACTTCGGTCACTGTCATTTCCGGCCAAGCCCTGCACGTAGCAGAGATACCGACGAGATCGGTGATGGTGCGCAGGGCAGTCCCCCTTTCAGTGAGGTCTGCGTGTGTGTGTGTGTCAGCTCAACTCCGCAAACAGCAGGGTGACCCACTGCAGGGCCACAGTAGGGGCGGCTGTCCCCACCAGCGTGGTCGTGGGTCCCAGTTCTGCAGCACTCCCACTGCTCCCTGTGCTGCACCTGTTGCATTATGTCTTTGTGTCTGCTTTGTATTCGACCACTTGTTTCAGCTTTCAACGGTGGAAAAGTATGTTTGCTTCAGCTAAAAGAGGTCAGTGTAATAAACTGTCGCAAGTGTAGGCTATACATCAGGTAATAGCTAGGTTCTTTATTTGGGATCTAATATGCATAATCTTTCATTATAAGATTTTGAGTTCACTTGAGTAGTGCACCGATTTAAGCCGTTGTCGTTCAGAAAAGTAAGTGCAGGACAGCTGGCCGAAACCCTCTCTTAACTACACAGAGATCAGATGCTGGGTGTCGCATTACCTACTGTGTCTCACACACATTGTTAAAATAGATCTGAGCTATAGAATGACTCACTCTATAGGAGAGTCAAAACGTAACAC
The DNA here is from genome assembly GCF_023864345.2 of Schistocerca serialis cubense. Classification (NCBI taxonomy): domain Eukaryota; kingdom Metazoa; phylum Arthropoda; class Insecta; order Orthoptera; family Acrididae; genus Schistocerca; species Schistocerca serialis. The sequence goes on along the minus strand of NC_064642.1, from coordinate 794,650,273 downwards.
CAAAACAATAAAAGAACTCACAATCAGTTTATCAGTTTACTCCATTACAAAAATTCCAGTGTTTTGGACACAGATGCAGCATGTCTTGGTGTAACTAGAATCCTAGATTAGTTGTACAAACATAGAAAAATAAGAAAATGTTTAACGTAAGCAAACTCTTCAAGTACTGTGACTTTGGTACCATGAAGGAAGTCATATTTGATTGACTACAAAGTTATAAACCGGTATAATATCTGCTAATCACCCGTCAGAAGTACTTTCGTTTGTGTGTAATGCTTATCTGGCAGAATCGTATGTGCAACACAGCATGAAATAAATAGGCTCCGTTCTAGTGGAGAGGCGTTGTTACCTCCAGTCCACTAAACATCACGTTGAGAACTGAATTCCGCATTAGAGGAATGGTGCTGCTGATCAGGCATAACAAATCACAGCAAATTGTGAGCTACTGAAGCAGAAAATTCTCATCAGTTGGGAGTCTAAGAACGAGGCCTCTGACAGTGAGATGAAAATAAGTTGCTACGTTTATCATTTTTTATGTTACATAAATTACCTACATGGAAATCACGGAGCAAAACTTTTGCAAGATGAAATCAACGTCCATTTAACACTAAGGTATATAGATACTGTCAGTAAAATGTAACACCCTCATCAAGGGCATTTTATTGACAAGTTATTGAGAGGTAGGTAATAATTGAAGCAGTATACGATAGCAAATTCAGAGCAAATGGAGGACACATGTCACAGTAAAGGGTGGCCAGACAGCTGCATCAGTGCACAGTGTGCTGCATCAGTGCACAGTGTGCGCATACCCCCACTCCCCCTGGCAACACAGTCATGTATCCTCACATGCATGCGATTTTCAGGGTGGCAGTTGGCATCCTACGATGGAGTGACCATGGCGCCTGCCCCCATTTGTTGCAATTTGTCAATGGTTATAGTGGGCTTTCGTGAGGTTGTGGGTGTCCTCACATGCATGTGATTTTGGGAATGGTGATTGGCATTCTACGATGGGGTGACCATAGCGTCTGCCGCCTTTTGTTGCCATGTCCTGCAAGCTTGCATCACCGTCCCGACGCATAAATGCCCGCAGCACAAGGATAACCACCTGTTTAATGAAGGGGGCACTGGACACTTTACCTTGAAGGAGCACCAAAGTGACTGCGAGATGTAACTGATGGCTCCCCACACCTTGAAGTCTGTGGTGGGACCTGATTACCGTGGGTGAATGCACTCTGGAATAGGCAGCGCATCAGGTCTGTGGCATTAACGTGTGCGTCTATCACTGGCATACAGACAGAACCTGCCCTTGTCACTGAAGACAACAGAGCAGCATTCCACCCTACAGTCGACTCTTTCACGACGCCAGGGAAGCTGTGCTTGGCGGCTTATTGGTGGCAGTTGCCACCTGGGCAGAGACACAGATGATCTTTGTCCTGCTGCCAGTATGTGGCTTTCAATGACCCTAAGAGACGTATTAGATGCGACCTGTGCTCATATTTCGTCCTTTGATGATGTTCGGTCGGCCACTGTTGCTCTCACAGTGTGTCGATTTCGACGTGGGTCAATAGTACGCAGACGTCCATAACACGGTCTGTGGGTATGGCTGTGCTCCACAAATCGTTGCTGACAGCAGCGACTCACCACCAAGACATTGTGCCCAACACGTGCAGCAACTCATCGATATGTCCTTCCACCTGCCCACAGACGAGCAATGTGACCAGTTCAAATGGCTGAAGTTGTTCAACAGGAGTACACACTCGTCGGTGGGACACGGTTGTATCATAGAATGAATGTTTTGCACAGTGTTCACATCCAACCTCAGCACAGTTACTGCCTGCAGAGTCAAAACAGAAAGGAGGAAAGGAAGATTTGGTTTAACGTCCCGACATCGAGGTCATTAGAGATGGTGCACAAGCTCAGGTTCTGTCAAGGATGGGAAAGGATTTGGGCCTTGCCCTTTCAAAGGAACCAGCATTTGCCTGGAGCCATTTATGGAAATCACGGAAAACCTAAAAGGGATGGCCAGCCGTGGGTTTGAAATGTCATCCCCCTAAATGCGAGTCCAGTGTGCTAACCACCATCTCGCTCAGTGGTCTGTCGAAACAAAGGGCACACAGACAGACCTCCAGAGCGCCATCTAATCGCCGATGACTGTGGCAAATGAATCACTTACATTATACCCTAGTCCCACTGAACACAATCCTTGAGGGTGTCGAGGTGCCCACCACATACAGTGTCCCCAAACATGTTCTTCGTTTGAAGACATCATACCTGCTGTGGAAGGTTAAAATCACATGTGTGCAGTCACTGATAATGATGCAATAAGAGGGAACTGTTGAACTAAAAGACAGAGTGGTGCGCGATAAAGGTCAGTGCGGCTGCTGGAAACAAGCCGACCAGCAGTGTTAACACGACACGCCCCAGACATTTTGAAGCAGCGAGGTGTCATACGTAAAGTTTGTGTGGAGTACTGACAGAGGTAAAATACCGAAGTGTCAGCTACATAGTTCCCCTATAATTATGCATTCAGCGAGTTCTTCTTCTTCATTAGTGTACAGTAGAGCGATTGTTTGGCAGTAGATCTCCAGTTTCACGTCTGTCTGCCTCCCTCATTTCCATTACAGAGCTATGACCAACATCTTTTATAGTTTGAATGATGTACTCCAGTCGTGGCATCACTCTGGTTCTGTCTCCGTTGACAGTTTCGTCTGTTACTGTTTTCAGGAGCCCATTGTGGCTAAACAGATAACCAAATTAACGTTCCTTCTCAGACTCTGTTTTGTCCGCAGTTGGAGGTGGTTACAAAGTCAACCTTTTAAACTACAGACACAAAGACATACAGTTGAATGGATAAAATTCACAGACTATTATTTACAGTGTTACAGTAGCAAAGCTGACAGAGGTACCAACATCCCTGACGGGATACCAATTCGATTCTACACAGAGTACGCGAAAGAACTTGCCCCCCTTCTAACAGCGGTGTACCGCAATTCTGTAGAGGAACGGAAGGTTCCAAATGATTGGAAAAGAGCACAGGTAGTCCCAGTCTTCAAGAAGGGTCGTCGAGCAGATGCGCAAAACTATAGACCTATATCTCTGACGTCGATTTCTTGTAGAATTTTAGAACATGTTTTTTGCTCGAGTATCATGTCGTTTTTGGAAACCCAGAATCTACTATGTAGGAATCAACATGGATTCCGGAAACAGCGATCGTGTGAGACTCAACTCGCTTTATTTGTTCATGAGACCCAGAAAATATTAGATACAGGCTCCCAGGCAGATGCTATTTTTCTTGACTTCCGGAAGGCGTTCGATACAGTTCCGCACCGTCGCCTGATAAACAAAGTAAGAGCCTACGGAATATCAGACCAGCTGTGTGGCTGGATTGAAGAGTTTTTAGCAAACAGAACACAGCATGTTGTTATCAATGGAGAGACGTCTACAGACGTTGGAGTAACCTCTGGCGTGCCACAGGGAAGTGTTATGGGACCACTGCTTTTCACAATATATATAAATGACCTAGTAGATAGTGTCGGAAGTTCTATGCGGCTTTTCGCGGATGATGCTGTAGTATACAGAGAAGTTGCAGCATTAGAAAATTGTAGCGAAATGCAGGAAGATCTGCAGCGGATAGGCACTTGGTGCAGGGAGTGGTAACTGACCCTTAACATAGACAAATGTAATGTATTGCGAATACATAGAAAGAAGGATCCCTTATTGTATGATTATATGATAGCGGACCAAACACTGGTAGCAGTTACTTCTGTAAAATATCTGGGAGTATGCGTGCGGAACGATTTGAAGTGGAATGATCAAATAAAATTAATTGTTGCTAAGGTGGGTACCAGGTTGAGATTCATTGGTAGAGTCCTTAGAAAATGTAGTCCATCAACAAAGGAGGTGGCTTACAAAACACTCGTTCGGCCTATACTTGAGTATTGCTCATCAGTGTGGGATCCGTACCAGATCGGGTTGACGGAGGAGATAGAGAAGATCCAAAGAAGAGCGGCGCGTTTCGTCACAGGGTTATTTGGTAACCGTGATAGCATTACGGAGATGTTTAACAAACTCAAATGGCAGACTCTGCAAGAGAGGCGCTCTGCATCGCGGTGTAGCTTGCTCGCCAGGTTTCGAGAGGGTGCGTTTCTGGATGAGGTATCGAATATATTGCTTCCCCCTACTTATACCTCCCGAGGAGATCACGAATGTAAAATTAGAGAGATTAGAGCGCGCACGGAGGCTTTCTGGCAGTCGTTCTTCCCGCGAACCATACGCGACTGGAACAGGAAAGGGAGGTAATGACAGTGGCACGTAAAGTGCCCTCCGCCACACACCGTTGGGTGGCTTGCGGAGTATAAATGTAGATGTAGATGTACTTATCATTCCCTGTTGAAATGACAGTTATTCAGCTAACTGAACAAGTCTCCTTGTTGCGCTGCTTCGTAGCCTCTAGCACTGCGATTATTTAGGTGTGGGTGTAGACTCACTATCACTATCACTATCACTATGGCCACGTTTCCTCCCCCCAGTTCTCTGCTTCTGTCGAGGTTTAAGGAGTCACAGATGAACAATTTTGGCTGTTTTGAGGACGTGGCCACTAGCACCGGCCTCTGTCTGCATATGTTGAGCCCACTGTCATTCCGTCTGCAGATACTCAGCTATTGTCTAAGTGGCGCGACAGTAGCGTGATGTGTGGCATGCGTAAACACTAACAGTCGCGTTTCTCCTTTTTTCACTTCTCTTTTTTTTTTAAGCCAAACTGTTTTTGAGAATGTGGCTCCACTTTTTGAGAAGATGAAATTGGTATTTCTGATGCAAGCACAGTTAGCTTACGTGTTTTGAATTGTTCCCTTTTTAAGCCATTCTTCATGGAAATTTAAAGGTTTGTCTGAAGATCTGTGGGCAGGTTTCCTTGTTCGCTTATGTCACACTTCAGCAAAAATTAGACCTTTTAGTTGAGAAACGGTATCAGCGAACGGTCTCTGCTTTTATAAGTAGCATCGGCAATGCAGTGGTACCGTGACATCAGCTACAGAACAATTGTACATACGTTAGTTGAAGGGAAAGGATGTTCTCTGTGAGTGGCACTGACGTACCGCACTATGCGTGGTTGTTGTATGTCGTCCTGTTGGACTATTTGAGAAATGTTGACAATGAGTTGCAGGCTGAGTAGGCCTGCTTCACACTCGCAATGTTTCTCAAAAGCACCACCCCCCCCTTAGGTTTTAGTAGATGGTTGATCCCCTGTGGCCGGCCGAAGTGGCCGAGCGGTTCTAGGCGCTACAGACTGGAACCACGCGACCACTATGGTCGCAGGTTCGAATCCTGCCTCGGGCATGGATGTGTCTGATGTCCTTATGTTAGTAAGGTTTAAGTAGTTCTAGGTTCTAGGTGACTGATGACCTCAGAAGTTAAGTCCGATAGTGCTCAGAGCCATTTGAACTATTTGAGTCCCTGTGTGAAACAACTCCAACAAGACTACATGCACGACTATTGGTTAATGTGTGAATAATATGGATTCCAGTCATAAAACAAAGTTGTTTTCTTGAATAAGAGGAGATCATCACGGCTTTTTTAGTATTTCGAATAATTTCCAGTTCAAGTAACATTGAGCCATAGAAAGAAATTATCAAAATGAGGTGTTCATCTTTTCTGAAGCTTGTTGTGCAAATGAAATTTGCTGAAACAAAAAGGTAACTCTTTAAAACGGTATTATTGAAGATTTGCAGTTATTCACCAATGCCACCAGTCTGACATGGCAAGGATATCACGGGGCTGGAATTGACTGATGATGGGACCATATTTATCAACTGTTGCTTGACGCAGGTCTGCCTGTAGCTCGTAGAGGTATCGAGAGTCACCTGTAAGCTGAAAGGGCTGCTCAGTGATGCCGTGTTTCAGAATCGTCCAGTAGGGACTCAGTTAGGGATAGTAAGAAGATGACAGCCGTGGACGTGGGCGCCCTTCTGGACGCTGGGGACGGCGCCGTGGTGACGCCGGTGGCAGGCGACAACCGGCTGGCGGCGCACAGGGCCGTCCTGGCAGCCAGGAGTCCTGTGTTCGCCACCACGTTAAGGCGCGACATGCTGAAGACCAGCGCTGGCGAGATCAGCATCGCAGGTGTGGGGGGCCCGGTGCTGCGCCGACTGGTCTCCTACCTGTACACCCCGCAAGCCCCCCAGCTGCCCGGTGTGGCCCCCCAGCTCCCTGGCGTGGCCCCCCAGCTGCCCGGCGTGGCCCCCAGCTGCTGGTCGCAGCAGATAGGTACGGCGTGTCACGCCTAAAGGCGGAGGTGTGCGGCAGGTGGCAGCTCAGCTGACTGTGGAGACCGCGGCCTCAACAGCGGTCCTCGCATTCGGGCCCTCCTGAGGCAGCCTCAAGCGGGCCACACTGGCGTTCATTAAGGCACGCACCCACGAGGTGGTGGCGACAAAGGGCTGGGAGGATGCGGTGCGCGAAAGACCAGAAGAGTTGATCGAAGTCAGTCGACTGCTATGTGAGCCAACACCACAGACCAGGTAAGTATGAGACAACCCAGTCACTTGCGTTTCTCAGTTCTACACGTGTGTGTGAATTTCCGAGCCTACAATTTTTGCCAGTTTCCTTAGATGTGTCTTTGCCATATACACCATCATAGACAGTGATTTCCTGATAGCTCATAATGCTGTCAAATGGCTCTGAGCACTATGGTACTTAACATATGAGGTCATCAGTCCCCTAGAACTACTTAAACCTAACTAACCTAAGGACCTCACACACATCCATGCCCGCGGCAGGATTCGACCCTGCGACCGCAGCAACAGCGCGGTTCCGCGCTGAAGCGCCTAGAACCGCTCGGCCACAGTAACCGGCATATTGCTGTCGTTGTCCTCTTATAACATGCTCACTGACCCGCAAAAATGAACTCTGTTCATTATTATACACGGTGGTCCATTGATCGTCACCGGTCCAAATATCTCAGAAATAAGCGTCAAACGAAAAATCTACAAAGAACGAAACTCGTCTAGCTTGAAGGAGGAAACCAGATGGCGCTATGGTTGGCCGGCTAGACTCCCCTGCCATAGGTCAAACGGATATCAACAGCGTTTTTTTTTAAATAGGAACCCCCATTTTTTATTACATTTTCGTGTAGTATGTAAAGAAATATGAATGTTTTAGTTGGACCACTTTTTTCGCTTTGTGATAGATGGCGCTGTAATAGTCACAAACATATGGCTCACAATTTTAGACGAACTCTTGGTAACAGGTAGGTTTTTTAAATTAAAATACAGAACGTAAGTACGTTTGAACACTGTATTTCGGTTGTTCCAATGTGACACATGTACCTTTGTGAACTTACCATTTCTGAGAACGCATGCTGTTACAGCGTGATTACCTGTAAATACCACATTAATGCAATAAATACTCAAAAAGAAGTTCGCCTTCCGTAATGTTCGCACATGCATTGACAATGCGCTGACGCATCTTGTCAGGCGTTGTCGGTAGATCACTATAGCAAATATCCTTCAACTTTCCCCACAGAAAGAAATCCGGGGACGTCAGATCCGGTGAACGTGCGGGCCATGGTATGGTGCTTCGACGACCAATCCACCTGTCATGAAATATGCTATTCAATACCCCTGCAACTGCACGCGAGCTATGTGCCGGACATCCATCATGTTGGAAGTACTAAGCCATTCTGTCATGCAGTGACGCATCTTGTAGTGACATCGGTAGAACATTCCGTAGGAAATCAGCATACATTGCACCATATAGAATGTCATCGATAAAATGGGGGCCAATTATCCTTCCTCCCATAATGCCGCACCATACATTAACCCGCCAAGGTCGCTGATGTTCCACTTGTCGCAGCCATCGTGGATTTTCCGTTGCCCAATAGCGCATATTATGCTGGTTTACGTTACCACTGTTGGTGAATGACGCTTCGTCGCTAAATAGAACCCGTGCAAAAAATCTATCATCGTCCGGTAATTTCTCTTGTACCCAGTGGCAGAACTGTACGCGACCTTCAAAGTCGCCGCCATGCAATTACTGGTGCATAGAGATACGGTACGGGTGCACTCGATGTTGATGTAGCATTCTCAACGCCGACGTTTTTGAGATTCCCGATTCTCGCGCAATTTGTCTGCTACTGATGTACGGATTAGCCGCGACAGCAGCTAAAACACCTACTTGGGCATCATCATTTGTTGCAGGTCGTTGTTGACGTTTCACATGCGGCTGAACACTTCCTGTTTCCTTAAATAACGTAACTATCCGGCGAACGGTCCGGACACTTGGATGATGTCGTCCAGGATACCGACCAGCATACATAGCACACGCACGTTGGTCATTTTGATCACAATAGCCATACATCTACACGATATAGACCTTTTCCGCAATTGGCAAACGGTCCATTTTAACACGGGTAATGCATCACGAAGCAAATACCGTCCGCACTGGCGGAATGTTACGTGATACCACGCACTTACACATTTGTGGCTATTACAGCGCCATCTATCACAAAGCGAAAAAAGTGGTCCAACTGAAACATTCATATTTCTTTACGTACTACACGAAAACGTAATAAAAAATGGGGGTGTCTATTTAAAGAAACGCAGTTGATATCCGTTTGACCTATGGCAGCGCCATCTGGTTTCCCCCTTCAAGCTAGAGGAGTTTCGTTCTTTCTAGTTTTTTCGTTTGATGCTTATTTCGTGAGATATTTGGCCCGGTCACTATCAATGGACCACCCTGTATACGGTAGCTAACAAAAATTATCGAAGAAACAAATTTTTGATAGCATCGTTAATTGGTTTCACCTTTAAGCAGTCCATCCTTATTTGTGATCACTAATAGTGTTAAATATCATTTGTACAATAAATAGTTCTATACGTTTTGGCATCAAGTGTCTGGGCAAAGGTTGCACCCCATTGTGCGTATACAGCATGAGCCATTCTGCTGTGGACACAAAACTGCTTTTCTCAGCACAGAATCAGACACAGTGACTTGTGTAGTCCGCAGTTAGGACTAGCTATGCATCGTACCTCACTCTGTTCTTGCGCAGGTCGCTGTAAGCCTCATTACATAAAACAACGTCACAGTTGGTTAGTGTGTCTACAGCTGTTGTCAGTGAGATACCTTTAAATAGTGTCGCGCTGCATAAAGAGTTGATAAGATGAGGACTGAGTGAGTCACTCATAGCCAAAACCTTCAACAATGTAGCATACTGCAGCATAGTTGAAATGGTTCAAATGGCTCTGAGCACTATGGGACTTAACATCTATGGTCATCAGTCCCCTAGAACTTAGAACTACTTAGACCTAACTAACCTAAGGACATCACACAACACCCAGCCATCACGAGGTAGAGAAAATCCCTGACCCCGCCGGGAATGGAACCCGGGAACCCGGGCGTGGGAAGCGAGAACGCTACAGCATAGTTGAAGGAGGGAAGCAACATAATTACAGTTTGTGATTACTCATGTTAGAAATATTGGCCTGGGGAATTCTTTTTGTATAGTAAAGCAGACTGTTAGAGCAATCGCTATTCACACCTCAGTATTACAGATTTCTGTATTGCACAGTTGTGTTTCACTTTATTTCCTACACACTGAGGTGATACAATATTATGATCACGTGCTTAATAGCTTATTTTGTCCGTCTTTGGAACGCAACACGTCACTGATTGTGCATATCAAGGATCAGAAAGTTCATTGGTAGGTTTATGGAGGAATGTGGCTCTACACACAGGCCATGTAATTCGCTTAAATAACGATCCGCTTAGTTGCATATGCGGTGATGCCGCCCGATAGCGATCTGGACGGGTTCCAAAGGGCTTACATCAGGCGAATTTAGTTGCAGTGAAATCAACCTATGTTCACTATAATGCTCCTCAAAGCACTGTAGCACAGTCCTGGCTCAGAAATATGGACAGTTATACTGCTAACAGATAACATCGCCGTCGGGGAAGACATGAAGAACGAAGATGCAAGTGGTTCGCAGCTGTCAGCCTGTCTTCGATTACTACGCAGGTCCCATGCAAGCGTAGGAGAATGTCTCCCATAGCATCATACCGCTCCCGCCAGCCTGTGTCCGTGGCGCGCTGCACGTTTCGAGCCGCCGTTCACCACAATGACGGAGTTTGTGGAGACGACCATCGACCTACTGTAGCAAAAATATGATTTACCAGAAGAGCCGACACCTTTCCATTGGTGGGCGGCCCAATCTCCATGGCCCCATCAATACTACAATCGTAGTTAACGGTGTCGTTAGGTCAAAATGTTAGCATGTAGGGGTGGTCTGCTGCGGAGCTCCGTGTTCGACTATGTGAGATCAACGCGCACCAGCGTTGTGCTCTTTCAGCAGAGATGTCACAGATCACCGTCTATCCTACTTTACAGGGCAGACAAGCCTCCGAAGCATAGATTTTGAATTACTTTTAAAACAGATTATACGAAAGACTAATACGTTTTTCAGTCTGGGCTCATATGGAAGATGTGCAGAAGACCTGGTGAAGTTCGCACTAAGTTGTCGTCTCGTCACAGCAGTTCTTGGCGGCTGGCCGGACCCACACAATGCTGGGTCTCTCCACGACATCTTCCCCTCTCTGTTCAGAGCACACACATACTTGAACACATTCCCCTCTGTGACACACAGAATAGCATACTTATGAATACATCTACCCCATCTATCTCTGATGCTGTTCCATCTCTGATAACCTGGACAGTAAAGAGTCGTTGAGATTGAAATTTCTTTTGTACTGCACCGTCTTACATATGCCCCCTGCAAGTCGGGTAGCCAATAACACTGATAAATCTTCATTTAGTTTTCAGCTAGATTTAAATACACTCCTGGAAATTGAAATAAGAACACCGTGAATTCATTGTCCCAGGAAGGGGAAACTTTATTGACACATTCCTGGGGTCAGATACATCACATGATCACACTGACAGAACCACAGGCACATAGACACAGGCAACAGAGCATGCACAATGTCGGCACTAGTACAGTGTATATCCACCTTTCGCAGCAATGCAGGCTGCTATTCTCCCATGGAGACGATTGTAGAGATGCTGGATGTAGTCCTGTGGAACAGCTTGCCATGCCATTTCCACCTGACGCCTCAGTTGGACCAGCGTTCGTGCTGGACGTGCAGACCGCGTGAGACGACGCTTCATCCAGTCCCAAACATGCTCAATGGGGGACAGATCCGGAGATCTTGCTGGCCATGGTAGTTGACTTACACCTTCTAGAGCACGTTGGGTGGCACGGGATACATGCAGACGTGCATTATCCTGTTGGAATAGCAAGTTCCCTTGCCGGTCTAGGAATGGTAGAACGATGGGTTCGATGACGGTTTGGATGTACCGTGCACTATTCAGTGTCCCCTCGACGATCACCAGTGGTGTACGGCCAGTGTAGGAGATCGCTCCCCACACCATGATGCCGGGTGTTGGCCCTGTGTGCCTCGGTCGTATGCAGTCCTGATTGTGGCGCTCACCTGCACGGCGCCAAACACACATACGACCATCATTGGCACCAAGGCAGAAGCGACTCTCATCGCTGAAGACGACACGTCTCCATTCGTCCCTCCATTCACGCCTGTCGCGACACCACTGGAGGCGGGCTGCACGATGTTGGGGCGTGAGCGGAAGACGGCCTAACGGTGTGCGGGACCGTAGCCCAGCTTCATGGAGACGGTTGCGAATGGTCCTCGCCGATACCCCAGGAGCAACAGTGTCCCTAATTTGCTGGGAAGTGGCGGTGCGGTCCCCTACGGCACTGCGTAGGATTCTACGGTCTTGGCGTGCATCCGTGCGTCGCTGCGGTCCGGTCCCAGGACGACGGGCACGTGCACCTTCCGCCGACCACTGGCGACAACATCGATGTACTGTGGAGACCTCACGCCCCACGTGTTGAGCAATTCGGCGGTACGTCCACCCGGCCTCCCGCATGCCCACTATACGCCCTCGCTCAAAGTCCGTCAACTGCACATACGGTTCACGTCCACGCTGTCGCGGCATGCTACCAGTGTTAAAGACTGCGATGGAGCTCCGTATGCCACGGCAAACTGGCTGACACTGACGGCGGCAGTGCACAAATGCTGCGCAGCTAGCGCCATTCGACGGCCAACACCGCGGTTCCTGGTGTGTCCGCTGTGCCGTGCGTGTGATCATTGCTTGTACAGCCCTCTCGCAGTGTCCGGAGCAAGTATGGTGGGTCTGGCACACCGGTGTCAATGTGTTCTTTTTTCCATTTCCAGGAGTGTATTTATGGAATATTTTATGTGATATTTGATATAGTGGAAACCTCATATATGAAATAAAACTGCCTGGATTTCTTCGACCATTTCTACTCAGCTTATATCCTTTATTATAAATCATTCATTGTTTTTCTCTTTTGTTCATTGAAGATTAACACGAAAATTCATGCTTGAAACAAGGAACATATTACTATTGTTATGCACTTTCTTGGAAGAAGGATTTGTTGCTTTTAATACATCATACATAAATATTTTTGTCTGAATTACTCCAAACTCGTTCTGCAGACTGTGGGTAATGATGCAGGCTGTTAAGCTCGAAAAAGTTTTTATTAACAGCTATTTTCAAATCCTCCTGTACATTTTGCAAATGCTTTTGATGTTATACCTCAGATCCTTGTCGTAATTCTTGAGCATCAACTTGTTCCCTGCCTCACAGTTCAGACTCCTGGGTATCGCATATCCAGCTTTCAATTCTGGGGCTGACACGATCTTACACTTGTTCCACGTCCTCCGCCTCCATCAAAATGTTACTTAACGTCACACCAGCATTTAACGTGTCACAGACGCCTAGGATTTTAATAATTAAAAAAATAAGATTGATAAAATGTTTGCATATAGGCGTAACAATTGCTTACATCAGTGGTTAATACAATGCTTTTGCATTTTTTTGGGAAGGTGCCTAATGACCTACATGAATCGCTCTCTCACCTTTCATCCACTCCAGATTAACTTGTCTGACTTCTTAACCCACAATTCCTCAGAGAGTTTACCATTAATACCTCCTGTGTGTGACGAACGAGTTTCATGTTGTTTCAGGAAGAAGTTCAGAGAACAACTTACAGACTACAGTATCAGAAATCGCAATTACTGCTCATGCTCATCACTGCCTCACTCACACACACACACACACACACACACACACACTCACACACACACACACACACACACATACACACACACAGCTGAATCGCAAATGACACAGCTTACTTTAACCATTTCATGGTTTCATGTTTGCTTACAAATTGGGAACGTTCATTTGAAAAATACTGTCAACTATAAGTTTACTGCGTGAAATTTAGATTTACATAAGATTTTTTTTTATGCTAAGTAAATTACACACTAACATAGCCCCTCTTTCTCAGTAAATCACGATTTCCACCTTGCTGCACCCCTCGATGCCCTGAATTGCTTCTCAAACTCATTTCAAAACACGCTGTCGACCATTACGTTATCTGTACCTTCCAAAACCCAGTCATTAATACATGCTCGCCGGCCGAAGTGGCCGTGCGGTTAAAGGCGCTGCAGTCTGGAACCGCAAGACCGCTACGGTCGCAGGTTCGAATCCTGCCTCGGGCATGGATGTTTGTGATGTCCTTAGGTTAGTTAGGTTTAACTAGTTCTAAGTTCTAGGGGACTAATGACCTCAGCAGTTGAGTCCCATAGTGCTCAGAGCCATTTGAACCATTTTTTTGAACGCTGATTGATGATCGAATTATCATGTTAATCTAATTTAAAAAAATTTCACAACCAGATGACTGCCTGTCCAATTCATATACATTTGTTGATTCTGTGATCTACATCTACATGACTACTCTGCAATTCACATTTAAGTACTTGGCAGAGGGTTCATCGAACCACAATCATACTATCTCTCTACCATTCCATTCCCGAACAGCACGCGGGAAAAAAGAACACCTAAACCTTTCTGTTCGAGCTCTGATTTCTCTTATTTTAGTTTGATGATCATTCCTGCCTATGTAGGTTGGGCTCAACAAAATATTTTCACATTCGGAAGAGAAAGTTGGTGGCTGAAATTTCGTAAATAGATCTCACCGTGACGAAAAACGTCTTTGCTTTAATGACTTCCATCCCAATTCGCGTATCACATCTGCCACACTCTCTCCCCTATTACGCGATAGTACAAAACGAGCTGCCTTTTTTGCACCCTTTCGATGTCCTCCCTCAATCCCACCTGGTAAGGATCCCACACCGCGCAGCAATATTCTAACAGAGGACGAACGAGTGTAGTGTAAACTGTCTCTTCAGTGGACTTGTTGCATCTTCTAAGTGTCCTGCCAATGAAACGCAACCTTTGGCTCGCCTTCGCCACAATATTATCTATGTGGTCTTTCCAACTGCAGTTGTTCGTAATTTTAACACCCAGGTACTTAGTTGAATTGACAGCCTTGAGAATTGTACTATTTATCGAGTAATCGAATTCCAACAGATTTCTTTTGGAACTCATATGGATCATCTCACACTTTTCGTTATTTAGCGTCAACTGCCACCTGCCACACCATACACCAATCTTTTCTAAATCGCTTTGCAACTGATACTGGTCTTCGGATGACCTTACTAGACGGTAAATTACAGCATCATCCGCGAACAACCTAAGAGAACTGCTCAGATTGTCACCCAGGTCATTTATATAGATCAGGAACTGCAGAGGTCCCAGGACGCTTCCCTGGGGAACACCTGATATCACTTCAGTTTTACTCGATGATTTGCCGTCTATTACTACGAACTGCGACCTTCCTGACAGGAAATCACGAATACAGTCGCACAACTGAGACGATACCCCATAAGCCCGCAGCTTGATTAGAAGTCGCTTGTAAGGAACGGTGTCAAAAGCTTTCCGGAAATCTATAAATACGGAATCAACTTGAGATCCCCTGTCGATAGCGGCCATTACTTCGTGCGAATAAAGATTGCACAAGAACGATGTTTTCTGAAACCATGCTGGTTACGTATCAATAGATCGTCCCCTTCGAGGTGATTCATAATGCTTGAATACAGTATATGCTCCAAAACCCTACTGCAAACCGACGTAAATGATATAGGTCTGTAGTTCGATGGATTACTCCTACTACCCTGCGACCTGCGCAATTTTCCAATCTGTAGGTACAGATCTATCGGTGAGCGAGCGGTTGTATATGATTGCTAAGTAGAGAGCTATAGTATCAGCGTAATCTGAAAGGAACCTAATCGGTATATAATCTGGACCTGAAGACTTGCCCGCATCAAGCGATTTGAGTTGCTTCGCAGCCCCTAAGGTATCTACTTCTAAGAAACTCATGCTAGCAGCTGTTCGTGTTTCAAATTCTGGAATATACCATTCGTCTTCCCTGGTGAAGGAATTTCGGAAAACTGCGTTCAATAACTCCGCTTTAGTGGCACAGTCGTCGGTAACAGTAACATCGGCACTGCGCAGCGAAGGTATTTACTGCGTCTTGCCGCTTGTGTACTTCACATACGACCAGAATTTCTTCGGATTTTGTACCAAATTTCGAGACAATGTTTCGTTGTCGAACCTATTAAAGGCATCTCGCATTGAAGTCCGTGCCAAATTTCGCTCGTCTGTAAATTTTAGCCAATCTTCGGGATTTCGCGTTCTTCTGAACTTCGCATGCTTTTTCCGTTGCCTCTGCAACACCGTTCGGACCTGTTTTGTGTACCACGGGGGATCAGTTCCATCTCTTATCAATTTATGAAGTATGAATCTCTCAATTGCTGTTGCTACTATATCTTTGAATTTGAGCCACATCTCGTCTACATTTGCATAGTCAGTTCGGAAGGAATGGAGATTGTCTCTTAGGAATGCTTCTAGTGACACCTTATCCGCTTTTTTAAATAAAATTATTTTGCGTTTGTTTCTGGTGGATTTGGAAGAAACGGTATTGAGCCTAGCTACAACGACCTTGTGATCACTAATCCCTGTATCAGTCATGATGCTCTCTATTAGCTCTGAATTGTTTGTGGCTAAGAGGACAAGTGTGTTTTCGCAACCATTTACAATTCGCGTGGGTTCGTGGACTAACTGCTCGAAATAATTTTCGGAGAAAGCATTTAGGACAATCTCGGAAGATATTTTCTGCCTACCACCGGTTTTGAACAAGTATTTTCGCCAACATATCGAGGGAAGGTTGAAGTCCCCACCAACTATAACCGTATGAGTGGGGTATTTATTTGTTACGAGACTCAAATTTTCTCTGAACTGTTCAGCAACTATATCATCGGAGTCTGGGGGTCGGTAGAAGGAGCCAATCATTAACTTAGTTCGGCTGTTAAGTATAACCTCCACCCATACCAATTCGCACAGAGTGTCTACTTCGACTTCACTACAAGGTAAACCACTACTGACAGACACAAACACTCCACCACCAATTCTGCCTAATCTATCTTTTCTGAACACCGTCTGAGACTTCGTAAAAATTTCTGCAGAACTTATTTCAGGCTTTAGCCAGCTTTCTGTACGTATAACGATTTCAGCTTCTGTGCTTTCTATTAGCGCTTGAAGCTCAGGGACTTTCCCAGCACAACTACAACAATTTACAACTACAATTCCGACTGTTCCTTGATCCAAGCACGTCCTGTATTTGCCATGCACCCTTTGAGATTGCAGCCCACCCCGTACTTTCCCGAGGCCTTCTAACCTAAAAAACCGCCCAGTCCACACCACACAGCCTCCGCTACCCGTGTAGCCATCAGATGAGTGTAGTGAACTCCTGACCTATTCAGCGGAACCCGAAACCCCACCACCCTATGGCGCAAATCAAGGGTCATGCTCAAAAGTAGCCAAAAACCTGAACCACATTCCGTCTGGTTTGTGTGCGACCCACGTAACATAACTGCCTTGCAGTTTGTCTGCTCTCTTTCTGGTACAGTCGTTTCACTATATAAAATTATTACTACAAGAGACCAATAAAGAAAACTGCTCTCTAAGGCTACCAGTCCAGATAAAAACTAATACCACGATAACGTAAATATCAGGAAACCCTTTTCAAGTTTCAGGTTCAGATTACATGCTTCTGTATTGGACTGGGACACAGGGCTCCAATCCCGTCACTATTGTCTCTGCTAACTAGCCACGAGAGATGTTAACTATCATTTCAGCCACAAGAACCCAACTTTGCTCAAGTTTAAACTTGATATGCCGTGGCCTAAAGTTTTATTTTGTGCAGAGATTCGAACCCAGCACTTATCGTCCTTGTTTTCCAGCCAGGAATAGATCTTGAGTATCTATTTATTTCACCAGTAGCGAGATGTGGCCGTATCTGAACTGGACGTTAAGTGACGAAAACTTTTGTGCTTACTGGGACTCGAACCCAGTACATAGTATCACTGTCAACTATATACAAAGAGACGTTGACTATCGAATTTTTTCACCATTAACTACAAGCTGAATGTATGGACCTGAATGATATCATAAAAAGTTCTGTGCCTGAGTGAGACTTGAAACCAGTACCAATCATTGTTGACAAATCATGCGGAAATGTTAAAAATCATAATTGCTTTTCATCTATGGTTTGCTGAAACGAGGCTGTTCGAAACCAGACATACGCCTTTCATGGAAATCTTGAGGAGTTTGTAATGTTGGGGAAACAACGAAACGATGAAACTCTGTCTTTCCAAAAGTGCCTAAACCGGTGAAAACAGATATCTGAGTTCCAATCACACTCCATGACGAATGTTTTTCAACATATAAAGTTCAAATACAGTAAGATATAAGTGCGCTGTGACCTTACATGAGGATTAGTTCATTATTAAAATAAGATTTCTGGTGTAACAAAGCTTACTGGTGGCAGAGTTTCTACTTGCCGTGACTTCTGCCTCTGTCATGACACAACCTGCACCGGCACTTCTCCTGTGGACAGCGAAGGGACATCACGTTTAACGTAGATTTGGAAACAAGGTGCAATCCCACGATATTGAACTGTCGTTACCAGAAGTGAAGAGAGTCTGTTTGTGCTTGTTAAAAGTGTCTGCCTGATGTGTGACTCGAACACGGACCTTAAGCAAAGACGGAAGCAGATCCCCGAACTACACCCAGTACTTGGTCATTGTTTTGTAGTAATTAGTGATGCTTCACATTGGATGAGCATTCTGATTCTCTGGAGGTTGATTTCAGCCTGCTCAAAACATTCATTCGACTTGATTTTGTAATCACTGAAATAAAATCACGCAACAGACAGCTTCACAAAGGTGCCAATTGGGTAGTATTTCGAAATTCCTGCGGTAGGTATTGTCTTCCAACTGAGGTGCTGCGATTTTGTACGAGTCTATAGTTACACCAACGACGCTGGATCAGACAAAACAGATTCGGCAACAAGTATCGAACAAATTTCCAGAACTTTCTCCAGATAGTGTTGGCGGATTTATAATTGCAGTAGGTTGCCGTTGTCTCAAGAGCTGTTTATTATTTTGTAGGGTTTTATTTTTGTGCCAGAGACTTGTAATTTTATTCTAAGAAGAAACGCGTTTAGTTTATAAGGATCGCCATTCATAGACAGTAATTACCGTTTTCTTAGAACGGGTTCGATGTCATTCTGGAAGTTTTGTTCTTTTATCATAATTTAAGGAAGACTTTTATTTTTTATGATAAAGTGTTACTAATTTACAAAGAAACTTTATTTATCCAGTATAATAGTTTTTTGAAGAGGTAATTCATTACTATTAATTCTTTTGTTATAATTAACATCGTTTACCTTGGCCAAAACGAGGCTTGCCTTTTTTATGAATTGCACGAGGAAAGATTTACCAAAGACTGCATGCTTGAGATGATGAAAACATTAACAAGACGGTGCTATAGGGGTGGAAAGAAGCTTTTTTCCTCTCCTTTTTTTTAAAAAAAATAAAGAGAATCTAACTTTGAATGTGGTGCAGAGTATACACAAAGGCCAGACATCGATAACACTTTTTGAACCACATTTGGCATTATATAATCGCGTAAGCAAGTGCATAGTGACTTCTTCTCACGTGGCACATTATATTGGTCTATGTAACCTATCAGAGAAAAACTGAGTTTGAGATTTCTTTGGCGTGTTGTCAAACGTATTGCTGTAAGTAATTTATCAATCGTATCTTTTTATTTGAGCTTCTGTATTGTTCTTTCCGTTAGTTAGTGAATGTTGTACATTGAAGGTTAGGAGAATTGTTTTAGCATTAGGAAATGGAGCGTGAAACAGAAAAATTCTAATATTTCTGACGGTTTTCCTCTTTGAACATATTGGAGGGTTGCAGGAGGTGGAGGCAGGTCGAAACATACGTACCGTCTACGTGGTAAGTGCACTGAAGAAGTAACGCCATAAAATAGTTTGATGACGAAATTGAAATTCCGACATTAGCCACAATTAGCCATCGAAATAAAATTCGGCGGTGACAAGTGAAAACTTATGGCTGAATCCAGGTCTCCCGCTTACATGAGCAGTCGCCTTAAGCGCTTCGGCTACACAACCAGTCTTCAGGGCCAACCCAAACTTCCGACTTACCGCTCCCTGTCCATTAGTCTCACTGTAGCAGCCTCACGCTGATCCCTGCAAGACACATAAATAGTTTTCTCGTTTAGAGTAGGTTTGTTTCTATCTGACTGTTTGCCAATAAGACCCAATCAGTCTGATGAGCTGTGACCATTTAACCTTTATGAGACTCTTGCATTCAATGGGCAATGTTGGGGGAAGAAAGAAATAAACAACGTAGGGTTGGAAGTTCCATCGACTGCAACACCTTCAGAGACAAAGCAGGAGCTACGACTGGCAAGGATGAGAAGATTTAACGAAAAAATGGGAAACCCCAACTAGGATGGTCAGGCAGGGGTTTGAACCACTGTGCATTAACTTCAGAATAAGAAAATAGTGGTTGGACATGATAAAAAAATATCTTAAGCAAAGGCCAGTATGATTTCTTATATATAAAGTTACATCTCTGGTGGCACGAAGAATGTGTTTTGTGTTAAGAAATGCACCCAAAGGGTGTGTCCATAGCGGTTGGCATCTATTGTTCAGAGGTTGTGTACAAAAAATTTTGTCGTGTCCTTCCAAATTGTAGCATACGCACGCCAAACGAAACGAGAAAAGCAATTATGATTTTTAGCGTCCTTGTGTGTGTTGTCAGCAATACCTATCTGTGCCGGTCTCGACTCCTTCAGGCACAGAATTTTTCACATCATTTCAGCTACATAAATTCTTCACTGGTTACTGGCGAAAAAGTATTCAGTAGTCAATGTCTCTTTGTGTGTGGTCAATTGTAAATACAGGGTTCGAGTCCCAGTCAGCAGATAACTTTTCATCGCGTTATATCCAGTTCATAAATGTACACATCTCGCTACTGGTGAAATAAACCAATATTTAATACGTATTTGAGGCTAGAAAAAAAATTGCATTAGGTGCACAGTTCGAGACGCAGTAAGGCAAAACTATTGGGTTGGTGTACACGTTCGTAGCGTTTTTCCATAAGTTTAATAAACACAACAGATACCTAAAACAGAGACTTTATTCATCAATAAAATATTCCCCTTCACTGTTTACAACAGTCTGCAACTTCTGGGGCCACTTTTCGATTACGCGACCGTGGAAATCACGTGGTTTCAAGACGAAGAATTCGTCGACCCCTGTTCGGAGAGCATTTTCATCTGGAAATGTAGTTCCTTGGAGGTTGTTCGATAGAGAAGGTGAAAATGCGAGGGAGATGAATAAGGTGGTTACGGAAAGATTACCCTACCCAGCTCCTGTGTAGTGTTCTTTGTCAGTCGGCCGTTGTTGTGGAGTAGCATCATTTTACGTACACTCCCTGGTCGTTGTTCTTGGATTACGTCTCGGTTGTTGAAAATAAATGTCAGCAGTGGCGGTTACACTCCAGCGAAGCAAGTCGTAGTATACCACACCGTCACTGTTCCACCAGATGCATAACATTATATTTTGTGGATGCACACTCTTCTTTGTAGAGGGAGTTTCTGCTCTATTTTGGCTCAACGATTCCTTTCTTTGCATTATGATAAAATAATGAGACCATTTCCCATGAACAGGCTAGGAATGGTGGGTGTGGTTTACGAGCCATTTGATGACGAGCAAGCAGAGATGCACATGGCCACCTGGTGAGTTTTGTGATTTTGACTTAGAGAGTTCTGAAATGAAATTTATTGTAACAAATGGTTTTCACAAGTGGTCTCTTGTAGTAATCGTTTTGTATAACCAAATGACTGTACCGAAATGAGAGCAAACTGCAAGACGCATACGTAATGTGGGTTGCAAGCAAATCTGGCAGAACAGAATTCAGGTGTTCTGGATACTTATGAGGTTAATAGTACCTGAGCTGCTCTGTCCAGTAATTCTGTAATTAAGTTTTACATAAGTGTTGGGAATTGTGTGTACCTTTCTTTGTACTTGATGATGATGATGATGATAATGATGATGTAGTGAGCAACTGCTGTGGGGAACTCAGGTGGTCAGTCGTTTGCATTAACTGGATCCCTACTCTCATTGTCGGCGTATATTCTACCTTTGTGTGGACAGCCCCTCAGCAGTACCGGCTGCAATGAGCCACTCACATTGCGCCTCTCTCTTTGCGTGTGCAGATTACCAGCCGCTACACAGCTTAGGCACACCACTGCCACCACCGCCACCATCACCACCGGCATGGCCGCCACCACCGCCAACACAGCCGCCATCACCAACACCGCCACCACCGCCACGACCTCTGCCGTCACAGCCCACCAGACTCTTGCTGCAGCTGCAGCTGCACCGCCCACGACTCCTCCACCTCATGAAGGCACTGTCTCTCGGATGCGGTGAGTTCCCTAGCTACACACATACACACACACCACACCACACACACACACGCACGCACACACACACACACACACACACACACACACACACACACACACACACATATTACTATTGTGTTGCAGAGAAGGTAGAAAAATTGAAACAGGAAATGTAAAGGCTCAACCTAGATTCAATGAGGGTCAGCAAAGTGAATTGGAAACAAAAGCAGGACATATTGTCAGATGAATAATGAGGTTGGAACCATAGGATGTGTTGCGTCTAGGCAAGACAGCCTAGACACAATGAGAGGAAGCCGAAAGGCACGCGCTTAAACTCACGCAGGCTGGCGTGAGGTCTGAAACAGGATACGTAATGAATGCTATAAAGAAAAGTACGTAGCTGCTGGAATACTTAACTTTAATCCACAATTGGTGAACATTGGTCTTGTAGATACAGTATTATCATTTCAATATATCTTGGTGATGGCGCCTTGCTAGGTCGTAGCAATTGACTTAGCTGAAGGCTATGCTAACTATCGTCTCGGCAAATGAGAGCGTATTTGTCAGTGTGGCGTCGCTAGCAAAGTCGGCTGTACAACTGGGGCGAGTGCTAGTACGTCTCTCTAGACCTGCCGTGTGGTGGTGCTCGGTCTGCGATCACTGACAGTGGCGACACGCGGGTCCGACTTATACTACCGGACCGCGGCCGATTTAAAAGCTACCACCTAGCAAGTGTGGTGTCTGGCGGTGACACCACAGGATGAGGACATTGTATCAGGAGAGAAAGGTTAATTAAGAACAGGTAAGTAGGTAGCGAGTTATTGAGTAAGTTTAGTGATTTAGTCTCACCAAAATCAGCAAATTAATGTGATAAGTAATTCAGGCATTTAAGCCGATGTCATACACAGAAACTCTAGTGACAGAGACTGTAGTGTTGGTAGAAGAGCCAACACTGTTTTTCTAGAGGAGGCCGAAATGCACGCGTTTAATTACACGCTGACTGGCGTGAGGTCTGGAACAGGACAATATCCTGAGAATTGCAAATAAAGTACGTAGTTGATATAATACTTAACTTTAATCCACAATTGTAGAACATCGCTCTTGATGATACATGCTTCACATAATAAATATCAATTGAATACGGCGCCTTGCTAGGTCGTAGCAAATGTAGCTGAAGGCTATGCTAACTATCGTCTAGGCAAATGAGAGGGTATTTGTCAGTGAACCATTGCTATGAACGTCGGCTGTACAACTGGGCGAGTGCTAGTACGTCTCTCTAGACCTGCCGTGCGGTGGCGCTCGGTCTGCTATCACTGACAGTGGCGACACGCGGGTCCGGCGTATACTAATGGACCGCGGCCGATTTAAAGGCTACCACCTAGCAAGTGTGGTGTCTGGCGGTGACACCACAGAGAGTATGTCTGTGTATGTGTAACTCTCTAAGTAAAAAGAGACGAACTTCTAATACTCGTGGACTATTGGAATAGTCTAGTAGCGGTCAGATAAACACATGTTTATGAAACCATTTGGGGTAGTTAGTAGTAATTAGAGAGGAGAAGGAATCCTAGAATTCAGCATTAAATTTCTGCTAGTAACGTGAAACACACTCACCTAGAATCTAAACAGAAGCATTTGTCAGCAGAGGCTCAGTTGTAAGGGTGTGGACCACATTGGTTGCACAGCCATAGTTTGGCGTAACAGCCAATCTCAGTAACCACACAGAGGCAAAGCAAAACCTCTGCCTACTGTAGATGATGTTTCTGTCTGTCTGAAAAACAGATTTAGAGTGCCAAGAGCGCCCAAAGTCCTCAATTGTTTGTGGTATGCATTCCTATCTCTGTCTTGCCCTATACTTTTAACCCTCTACAGCTCCCTCTAGTACTGTGACAATTATTCCCTGATGTCTTCACATATAGCCTATTATTCTGCCCCTTCTTCTTGTCACAGTTTTACATATATCGCCATCCTCAATTATTCTGCAGAGCTCGTCCACAGTTCCTCTCATAATCCATACAGTACTGAGCTCCAAACGTACATTCAGATATTTCTGCCCCAAATTAAGGCCCGCCTTTGTTACCGGTAGTCTTGTTTTGCGAGTGTATCCACTTTTCTCTCTGTGGCATTATTCCTTACAAAACCTCGCTTTGTCCCTCAGTGTAAATTGGCTTCACAGGTACCAGAATCCCTATAATTCGTCTTCTTCGTGGTCCCTAATTTTGATGTTAAGTTTGCTACCAACGTTATATGTGCTACTACTGAATACTTTCCTCTTTCTTCTGTTCATAATTCTTAATTCGGTGCTCGTTCGACAGTTTATTACATTCAGCGACTCCAGTAATTCTTTCTCGCGTTCAGTGAGCATAGCAATACCACCAACGAATTGCGTCAATGAAATCCTTTTCACCCGAAATTTTAATAATATCTAGGAAGTTTCTTGAGCTCCATCAACGATTCTTTGGTGTTCAGTTTGAATATTTCTGCTGTTGTGTATAGGGATCCTGCATACTCGAGTTGCTAGACAAACGATCAAACAACTCGTATTAATAAGTTTTACATCAAAAGACAATTACAACAACTTCACTTTGATATGTGTCGTGAGCAAAGTGTGACATACAGAATAATCAGTCTTCTTCATAATAGACGAACACAACTCTGTGCTACATAGAGAGTGCTAACGAAATGGCTAACAAAAATGTTCAAATGGCTCTAAGCACTATGGGACTTAACATCTGAGGTCATCAGTCCCCTACACTTAGAAACAACTTAAACCTAACTAACCTAAGGACATCACCACATCCATGCCCGAGGCAGGATTCGAACCTGCGACCGTAGCAGGCGCGTGGTTCCACACTGAAGCGCCTAGAACCGCTCGGTCACAACGGCCGGCAAATGGCTAACACTGAAACTGCTATCCAAGAGGGCTCCCACCAGTCGGGCGCCGCGCTTATGTTGTCTTCACGTAAGGGCCGCTGCTGTAGCGTTGTCGTCCTGGAGGGAGGTCAGTCAGCGTGCGATTGGCTGACTTCTTCTCATAGCCTTCTTTTTCCTGTATTCCCGACTGGCGTGCCGGGGCTGACTTTACGCCATAACATGTGCACACTACCTACCTCCCTAGCCTGCATCATGATTGAACAGAGTATCCGCCTCCATAGCTGAGTGGTCAGTGCAGAGAATGCCATGAGAGGGGCCCGGGTTCGATTCCCGCCTAGGTCAGTGGTGATTTTCTCCACGTGGGGACTGGGAGTTGTGAAGACTTGCACCAGGCGACCGGCCCACCCAACGGGAGGCCCTCGCCACACGACAATCTTTTTTTATTTTTATTTTATTATTTTTTTTTGTTGTTGATCAGAATACTATTGGTTAATGTACATATTCTATGTTATCTGCTGTTCTCTAGGTCTGATACCTAATTTTTAAAATTTCGTACTTTTTCACTGTTTCACGTTGTCAAAAGCCATTTAAATACGACAAATCCAATATTCTTTTTATTTTTCTTACACATTATTTCCACTATCAAGTCGAAGGTCGGATCAGCCTCTCTGGATCCTTAACTCGAAATTTAGCGTCCTCTAACAGGTCCTCAGCTGTGTCTTAAATTCTTCTGCACATTATTTTATTCTTGTCAGTAATTTGGATTCATGAACTGTTTAGCTTGTTGAGCGGAAGCTTATTAGCCCTTTTTCGCTTCCAGAATGTCTGGGTGACCTTTTTCTGATAGTCTGTTGTTATGACTCCCTTCTCATGGATTCTACAGGCAAACCTGAATAGTCATTTGATTGTCACCCTCCCCAACGATCATGAAAGTTCCGAAGGAATGTTATCTAACCATTCTGCCTTGTTTGTGTGCAAGTTTTGCAAAGCTTTGTTAAATTCTGAGTCTAATGGTCAGTCACCTACATTTTCCAATTAGGCTTCCATTTCTTCTTCTATCACATCATCTGCTACTTCCTCCCATTCTTAGAGGTCTTTAATGTATTGTTTTCTACCATTTACTCTCTCCTCCGCGTTTAACAGTGGAATTCCTTTCGAACCCTTGTTGACATCTTTGTATTTGATTTCACTGAAGGTGAATGTGTCCTACCTGTCTATGATAATTCCTTTTTCGATTTCTTTTAATTCTTCCTGCAGTCCTTCTACTTTTATTTCCCTCAAACTTCCGATTGATTTCATTCTTTAGTGAGCCGCAATGCTGAATTTCTATCTTTTTCAAAATATTTTTATAATTTTTCTTTTCTTTAAACAGTTTAACTACTTTTTCCGTTTGCCAAGGGTTCTTCAGAAATCCTTTCCAGGTACCGACATTTGTCTGTCAAACTTTGGTTGTTGGCCTACTACTATGAGGCTGTAGATAATGCGGAAATGAATGCCTTAGTTGGAAGTTCAACCAAACAGCGGTTGACGTCTCTGAAAACTCCCATTCTATTTCTCAGTACTTCAGTATCCAATTTATTTACACATTGATTCCTCGTAAACCTTCTTTTAAGCTTCGCTTTACTCATCATCATAACTAAACTGTGACCTGACTCTACATCCTTTCCTGCGTACGCTTTACAATTCAGTATGTGATTTCAGAATGTATGTCTCGTCGTGATGTACTCCAGTTGGAATCGTCTTCACCAAGTACTTCTGCCTCCCCTCTTAAAAGCCGAAAACACTCAGACACGGAAAGAGTCATACGAATGTACAGGGTGTACACTTGCAGCAAATCTGCCATCCAGAACATGTGTTGGAATGGTGCAGGAGGTCTCTCCCTCAGGGAATAGAAGCTGCTAATGAAAGAGCTGCTAATTAAAGAACAGGTCCCAGGAAATACACTTGAGTGCTGATTGTACATGGTAAACCAAATTTCTTTAAATGTTTTCGAGAAGTGCTGCCCCACAGCTCGTAAAAATTCGAAAACTGATTGTTAAATTAAAAATTTCATTAGCGGCTTGAGGTGGTAATCAAGACTTTTTCAGTCGTAAAATGTCACTGATCCTTATCAGTTGACTGTCTTCTACCGTTATAACAGCTATAAAGTTGTACACATGCATTTACCAACCATGATGGATTGACTGTACAGCTTGTGGGACCTAAGGTGTCGACGAATTTAACATACAGCTGAGCAAATTTTTTCCTGTGACAGATTAAGTATGATCTATAACGAGGCAACAAACAGCTGCTGTTGAATTGTGATCCGCAAATGAACTTTACAGTCTGTAGCACGCATAAGACAAAAAATGAATTACAACAGCTACTGAAGATTTGGGTCATTCAAATAATTCCCACCGATCATGATCTATGGCGTTTAGGCTGCCGTCGGTGAATCCGGAAAGTATTCATATTTACGATTTAGCTTCGATCTCTATTTACAGAAATGCAAATAAAGTTCGTTCCTGTTCTGTGTCTTTGAAAAGGAAGTAGAAGACGCTCAGTATACATCTAAGCGAGGAAACGTTTTTCCTGCCACTAAATATAGACGTGACAACATCCCACAATACTTTTGGCAACACTGACCTTCGACTTAGTTCCTGTAGTGGCAGATAATAATCCTGATACATTCGCTTGATATTTTCCTGTCATTTTGATTAAATATTCTGGGTGGTTATCCCGTAAGGGGTGGTACAGGTTAGAACTTGTATGTTTTCGAGACCAGGAAGCTCTTTCCAAGTTGAAACTACAACCACTTTCGTCTTTTACACTGAAAATTATCCAACTCGCCCATCATTGAGGCAAGGAAAGAGCTCCGCGTGACAGTTGTCCGCTAGCTCAGGGGTGAAATGTTAATCCTCCAAAGGGCCGTCTGTTCTAGCAGTCGGTTAAAATCTCGCTGGAAACAAAAGTTGTACTTCTGAGAAAAATTATCCTCAGGCAGATCGACAGTAAGCAAAAAATCTTTCTCCCACATAAGTTTTCTTCCTACCTTGATTCAGTGCATTGTAGATCTATAAGTGAAAAACTTTCAGATATACGAACTTGTTATTGCTGATTTTTCTGCTTTAATAGAGATACTCTTTAGTTTTCTATGCAGAATCAAATGTAGTGACTTGACTGGGGTACTGAATAATTTGAAAACTTGATTTCGTTACTTGTGTGCACACAGTGCTACTTTTCCATACTTTCGTGGTTGCCCTGTAACGCAACTTCATTATGACTGTGGGCTACACATAGTCAAAGTTGTTTTTACACAGAAAGTGCACAATATCTTGCCAATTCGTGACGATTTATGGGCGTTTGTGTTATATGAAATTTATTTTATTGTAGAGGACTTTCGTTGTAAGGTTGGCAAGATAAGTTGCAATTCATTTCTTTTAGTACAGCGTTCACTTTATTGCGTTTTTTTCGTTGTTTTAATGAACGCGACAGATAAACATAAGAAATACGTTACATCAGCAATATGGTCTCTCGCGTTATCTAACATTATCGAACTTGCACCGTACTCATTCGCTTGTTTCATTTTCTTCGCCGCTTTTTGAGTGTTTTTTCCTTTGCTCTTCCATAAGATTTCCTTGCACTACTTGCTTTTATGATTTGAAACTGTTCGTTATTCGCAGTGTATGAAAAGTTCTTATGGATGTTGGTGTCTCCTAATCGGTGTTACGCTGTATTCTTATTGGTGTTATTATGTAGGCGATGCCAATGAAATCATTCTTAAGGAAATCTGCTTCAAGTGAACAATGTGAATAAGAATGTTGTTTAGTCATAATATTAACAGTGTCAGGTAGCCCTAAAAAAAAAGCGAACCAAAACCACTTCTGGTGAATGAGCTGTATGTCTACAGTACACGTAAGACACAAAAACAGAAGTAGGTACAAAAGTTAAATTTACTGACGAGGTGGACCATCCAAATAATTCCCTCTGGTCTTTATTTATGATGTTTGATTTACAGTCGCTGAGTCTGAATATTATTCGCAACTGTGGTGTAGGTCGAAATCAAAGTTTCATAAATGCGAATGAAACACCGTGGGCTATGTTTCAAAACTTTCGATTGCCGGTAACGCGGTAGCAGCTTTGCCGCGTTTCCGAAAGTCGTGCTTCCCTAGTGCTAGCCAGCTCAGTACAGCAGCTGAGCAAACGTATTCTCCCTGTTGCTAATCTAATGCAGAATTGGTAACATTGTAGAATACATTTGGCAACTACGTGATCGTCTCTTTACTTCCTGGTGTGGTTCAGAATCGTTCTGTTAAATTCACCTGATATTTTGTTGTCACGTTTGATACATAATCTGACTGATTCTCACGTAAGATTTATCAGTGGGGTGTCAAATTTATGATGTGATCCCAGAAAGGTCATTCCATACAGAATAAACGACGGTCTCATATTTAACGTTACTTAAGCCTCACTATTACTGAAGAATATCGCAGTGAGAGCGCACTAGTAACAGCAGTGGCTCGCTAGCTAAATTTCGGTCAGAGAGTTAGGTGCCCTCTGTAATACAAAAAACTGGTTGTCATATGGAGGTCTGTCCCAAACAAATGTAAGGAACATTAGCGAACAAAATGAGATTGAAAGAAATGGTAACGTGGATGCTTTGTGTGGGGAACGCTGCATTGGCTCCAGGTTCTATCCGCGCGAGAAGCCTGAATTAACGTCACCTTCTTAAAGAGTCATCGCAATTTAAGTATAGTACCCCCTTGATCTAAAGGTGAAAAATTTAAGAAATTGTGACCTTGTACCCTTTTCGAAAATTATATTTTCCTGCTGATAACGACATAAATCTCAATTTTTTGAATACACAATTTAGTTGATTACGTGTGTCATTGAATAATTTATTAACTGAGTTTCTTTTTGGGTTTACTCTCACTGCAAAGTTTATATATTTTTGTTGTAATCGCGAAATGCTTCTTGGGTAGGACACAGGGCAGGCCATATGGGGGACAAAAGTACATAATAACTTGCTAATGCGTGTTGTTTTGTGCAGGCTCGTGTTACAGATACTATCTGATTTATTAACTTAGGCTTTGGCCATAAGCGTCTTCTGGCAAGCTGTAGTTAATATGTATTAGAGGAGAACATATTTTTATAGCGTTTCTTGTTGTGTTTATAACAAAACAAAAACACAAGATATAAACTAATCGTCAACAATATATTCCTAACTTCCCCATTAAGTATAACAGTTTGACAATGGTGATGCAGTTTATGGATTTCTCACCAGTAGAGAGCTACTGGTTTTGAGATCTAGATGTCGATAATCCAGGTTTAAACTACTTTTTCGTCCACAAAGAAATGTTCTTGATGACTGTTCGATAACAAGCGAGTAAGATTGACTCCTGAGGGCGCTAAACCTGAAGAAGTAGTGCGATGTGGATTGCTTTCCAGCCAAACTCCTGGACACTTTGTTTTGTGAAGTCAGCAGAGTGTAGACGGGCGTTACTGTGCAGCAGCAACACCACCTGCCGTTTCCCTGGTCGCTTTTCGTATCTTGCGACCGCAAGGCGTCTCTGGTGTTGAGACAGATCGTAACTACGATGGACATATCACTGGGATGCAGTTCCTTACACAAAACGTCTTATTTGCGCCAGTAGATGCATAACGTTACATTTTAATTGACCCATACTGGCCTCTACTTCTGATTTTTTTATTGGCGCCAGACATTATTTTCTTCTTATGAGGTTAAATCACAGTGCTGTCCGTTATTTTCTTTCTCTTTCTTTAATTGTAGTTCGCCTGCCTGACAGACGGTCTGTTAACATCTCTTTTTCAGGAACGTTATCAGGAACTGCTAGAGGTATCAAGTTGAAATTTGAGTCAAATACTAATCTCTACGGTCTTTGGTGGTGCAAAAATTTAGGATTCTTAGTCAATACAATAAAATGATACGGCCATATTTATCACATATTTTGACACTCGAAAACTCAGTCATGCAATCCGACAGATGGAGAGCTACACAACTGGCCATTAAAATTGCTACACCAAGAAGAAAAAATGCAGATGATAAACGGGTATTCATTGGACAAATATATTATACTAGAACTGACATGTGATTACATTTTCACGCAATTTGGGTGCATAGATCATGAAAAATCAGTACCCAGAACAACCATCTTTGGCCGTAATAACGGCCTTGATACACCTGGGCATTGAGTCAAACAGAGCTTGGATGGCGTGTACAGGTACAGCTGCCCACGCAGCTTCAACACATACCACAGTTCATCAAGAGTAGTGACTGGCGTGTTGTGACGAGACAGTTGCTCGGCCACCATTGACCAGACGTTCTCAATTGGTGAGAGATCTGGAGAATGTGCTGGCAAGGGCAGCAGTCGAACATTTTCTGTATCCAGAAAGGCCAGTACAGGACCTGCAACATGCGGTCGTGCATTATCCTACTGAAATGTAGGGTTTCGCAGGGATCGAATGAAGGGTAGAGCCACGGGTCGTAACACATCTGAAATGTAACGTCCACTGTTCAAAGTGCCGTCTATGCGAACAAGAAGTGACCGAGACGTGTAACCAATGGCACCCCATACCATCACGCCGAGTGATACGCCAGTATGGCGATGACGAATACACGCTTCCAATGTGCGTCCACCGCGCTGTCGCCAAACACGGATGTGACCATCATGATGCTGTAAACAGAACCTGTATTCATCTGAAAAAATGACGTTTTGCCATTCGTGCACCCAGGTTCGTCGTTGAGTATACCATCGCAGGCGTTCCTGTCTGTGATGCAGCGTCAAGGTTAACCGCAGCCATGGTCTCCGAGCTGATAGTCCATGCTGCTGCAAACTTCGTCGAACTATTCGTGCTGATGGTTGTTGTCTTGTAAACGTCCCCATCTGTTGACTCAGAGATCGAGACGTGGCTGCAGGATCCTTTATGGCCATGCGGATAAGATGCCTGTCGTCTCAACTGCTAGTGATACGAGACCGTTGGGATCCAGCACGGCGTTCCGTATTACCCTTCTGAACCCACCGATTCCATATTCTGCTAACAATCATTGGATCTCGACCAACGCGAGCAGCAGTGTCGCGATACGATAAACCGCAATCTCGATAGGCTACAGTCCGACCGTTATCAAAGTCGGAAACGTGATGGTACGCATTTCTCCTTCTTACACGAGGCATCACAACAACGTTTCACCAGGCAACGCCGGTCAACTGCTGTTAGTGTATGAGAAATCGGTTGGAAACTTTCGTCATGTCAGTACGTTGTAGGTGTCGCCACCGGCGCCAACCTTGTGTGAATGCTCTGAAAATCTAATCATTTGCATATCACAGCATCTTCTTCCTGTCGGTTAAATTTCGCGTCTGTAGCACGTCATCTTCGTGTTGTAGCAATATTAATGGCCTGTAGTGTACATAGATGTCGGTGTTGGTGGCCTAGGGGGTCTCCATGGTAGCTCAGAGTGCTTGCTCAGGTGGCTGGCCGATCTCCGTAAAAAAAGAAAATGGCTGAAGTATTCAACGATGAAGTTGAAGGTTTTAAATGTTCGAATGTGTTTGATATCTTATGGGACTTAACTGCTAAGGTCATCAGTCCCTAAGCTTGCACACTACTTAACCTAAATTATCCTAAGGACAAACACACACACCCATGCCCGAGGGAGGACTGGAACCTCCGCCGGGATCAGCCGCACAGTCCATGACTGCAGCGCCTTAGACCGCTGAAGGTTTGTGGCGTGGTGTCCACACAGACAAAATTATGAGAACAGTGACGCACAATATGGAAAAAAGCTGCAAAGTGCGTGCCTGCAAACAGAGAAGTCACCGGATCGGGTCTTGGACAGGTCACGGATTTTTCAGTCTCCCGTCTCATCTTGTCTTGACTTCGGATTCCAAGTTAAACAGATAAACTTCCCGAATAAATAATAGTACTATTTATTATAATATTATTACTATTATATGCGAACATAATCTAAGTTTTGACAGAACCCTCAGAGCACGAGCTCTGCTCGCCCATTTCTAGTTTTTTTAAGTAAAATCTACTGTCGTGCATTAGATACACCAATACTCTTCGCACTTTGTCATCGTGCTACTGCTTAAAAATGACCATTTCTGGCGTTTGGTTGTGCTTATTTAACCATTCGATTAAGTGGTCAGTTCCAATATTCGGTCAACACAAATTTCATGCCACCTCATTTCAAGTTTAAACATGCACATGCTTTGTTACTTGTGACCATATTTAAAATATTTTGTTTTTAGTTGTATTCCCAGCAAAAAAAATTTCGTCGTATAATTTCAAGGTGAAAATTTCCTTTTGCAATGGCATTTATAGTAATAAATTTGAATTTACTAACGTAATGGCTGCGTAATCTCTAATAACATGTTTTCTGGTATTTGCATTCTCGTGGTATTACTTTGCTTCTAGACTGATAGCCATGCAGAGCAGTTGTCTCTTGTGCCCTCTTGCAGTAGCCATTTTGAATAGGTAAGCAACTGTACTGAAGAGAGAGCAGAGGATCTGTGTTTTGTGGTTTGCATACAAATCAGGCAAAATACAATTCAGGTCTTTCAGATACTTTGACCCTGACAGAACATGTTAAACACATGTGCATATGGTATCAGACACACCCATCCACACACACACAAACACACATACACACATACAACCATACACACACACACACACACACACACACATACACACACACACACACACACACACACACACACACACACACACACATACACAGTTTTTTATGGCGGAGGTATGGTCAACTCCCTCTTTGTTATGTCTGAAATGTTTCGACCAAATCTTCGTCAGCGTGTAAGAAACTTTCAGTATTGGTGAGGCTGTGCCAAGAAACTGGCCAATAATTATATTGAAATTTTTTTGGCTGCATATCAAGGAAGTGGTTCTCTGCAAAATGGGAGATGGGATTATTCTTATGTATGACCTCTGGCAGCTAAGCTGCTCACAGAAAATTAGTATTATTTGCAAGAAGCATGTGTTATAGTGGATGTGAGTGATGGGTTAGCTACAGCATTCTGAGATCAAAGGTGACTTCCAGGAATCAATGTGATAAAATGTGACAACATAATTACTTCAGTGGTTGTATACAGCAATTTTTAATGAACGATGAATGAAGATTTTTTGTAAGTGGGCTAAAATTGCTGCACCTTAATACACACAGAGTTCCAGACTGTTTTGTATTGTAGAAGTGGGATGTATTAGATTTGTTCCAGGACAGATCTGTATTCAGAACAGTTCTTTTTTCTTGTATCGCAGTTTTCCTCATTATATGTGTGTTGGTGTTTGGAGTAGGGAGTTGGCATGTCTGTGTTTTGTGCAGGAGCCTCTCTGGAGAGCAGAGAGTATGGAGGCTGATCCAGGCGGCTCGGCAGGGGGCAGTATGGGAGCTAAGGGCACTGCTCGCAGTGGGGGCGGACGTGGGGGCGATGGGTGGAGGTGGGTGGACCGCCCTGCACTGGACAGCATGGGAGGGACATGTGGAGACGGCGAGGTGCCTACTGGAGGCCGGGGCGCCAGTGGACGCCTGGGACGACGGTCTGAAGAGGACGCCTCTGTTCTGTGCTGCACAGAGGGGCCATGCAGCTGTGACGCAGCTGCTGCTATCGGCCTCCGCCGACCCAAACTTCAAGGATGTGGATGGGTGGACGCCGTTGCACTTTGCAGCTCAAGGTGGCAGCCCAGAAGTGGCAGCTGCACTGCTCGAGGCGGGGGCCGACCAGGAAACCAGAAATGATGATGGGGACACAGCCCTGGACATCGCCAGGCAGTGTAACAGGCGGCAGCTGATCGAGATGCTGTCATCAGGCAGCCAGTCCAAAAAACTCCCTCTGCAATAAAACTAAAACAGGCTCTCCACATCTTGATGTTTTTTAAATAAAGAATTCAAAACGTCAATCCTATTCTCACTCACTAATTGTACCTCTCCTCTAGTAGAGTACTATATACAAATACTATACTAACACTGTGGTAAATTTGAAACAATGTTAGATAAGAGTAAATTAATTCAAGTAACAACATGCAACCTTTCTCTCAAGAAAAATGTCTCGAGTACACTCCTAGATTAAACTTTGCAAATGTCAGCAAGAACTGAAAAATAACTCAGTTCATTACAAATAAATACCACTACTTCATAACATCTGAAGACTCAAAAGTAGTTCACACCAGCCTACAAGGTGTTACAGCAGACTATTGTAATTAGTAGTATACAGAGATCTCTGCTATATGAGTTCTATCAGAAGAATTTTCATGTCTGATATCAGACTCAATTTACTTCTGTATATTGAGCAAACATTTGACAGTACTGTACTTCCTGTGTTTCATTATGGTGTGAACTTAGTAGCAAGCACTTATCATCAGGAATTATACAGCCAGTCCACATTTAACTGAAGAGAAACAAAGCAATATCTAATATCTTACAATTCCTACACAGCTGTAATGCTGCTCTTGCAAAACGCATCACCATCAATCAGATGATGTGGATTTTCACTCTGATACTACAGGATAACACAGGAAACCTCCCCTCTTTTTTCCACATTCCCCCCTGTCGGTCTGCAGTGCACTTCCCTCAGCCAGGCGCTGCATCGGTTGAGCGGCTGCAGGGGCCGCCACGCAACCCGCTGCGCCTTTGCTGCCAGCCCGCTCACTGCCCCAGACGGCGGTCTGCTCTGCGGAACTACGGCTCTCACCGACTCTGTGACCCACACCAGAATGTCACTTCTATTCCACTACTAAAGAACGAAAACCAAAGGTGTTAGTTCTATTCCATGAAATGACTATGCACGTAGAAAGAACTTCACAATTTGTGAAAATAAATAAGGCAACAATATGGCCAGCAGTCCCAATGGTTAAACACCAAATTACAGCTGAGTACCAAATGGCCCCTACAGCGTAACTTTGAGGCTCCCATACAGCAGCAATATAATATAAACCTGCTAAGACTTAGGAAATGTAGCTGCAAAATTTACAGATAGTTGAGTGTAGAACATTTCATCTACGACAACACAAAAGAAGGGTTTTGATTATAGCGGAAAACAGTCTCTAGACACAGTAAAATAGTTGGAAATTAACGATACTACATACGAAATGTAAAGGAAATTCTGTCCTTATACTATTGTTGTCTGTACTGCATGTAAAAAACTACAACAACCAAAGGAATTGTAATTCTGTTTGAAACAGAACACTGAGGGTCAAATTTCAACACAAGACCACAAAACAAATTTCACAATGTCGCACACGAATCCCGACACTCATCAGTCAGAATAATACAGCTGAGACCGTAATGCAAGTCATGGAAGTGCAGGTAATAAAATTATATTAGCATTGAGTCAGCAGTCGAGTAATAAGTGTCGTGAACAGTGTATGTCTGACAACTGAATTACTATTATGTCACTCAATTCCCTGATATTTGACTTGCGTTGAGCTGAGGCGTAATTGTTTATAGCAGGATTGCAACAGTGGAAACTGTATGATCGGCACCTGACAGGGAGCTCACGCATTATACTGTAAGATAACCCGCTGGCAACTTTTCTTGTTGTGGTGCTCACCATTAAATCTCTGTGGCCCCCATGCTGCAGAGAGTTGCGCCGATGAGGTCACTGTCTTCGGAATCAAACAGATCTTAAGTTCTAATAATTCGTCAGCATTTTTTAAAAATAGCAACTGTTCCATATCGACACAGGTATCAACAGCCAGAGCTGACACTAAACTTTTTAGGCCCTGGGTAAATGTTCTTAGGCCCCTCCTACAAATTTTTTATTTTAAACTTTGTTAATTTGGATAATGTCAGAAAATTTTAATGCAAATAGCTCCTTTTTTTAAGGAACTTCCTTAATTCGATATGTTACCAATTTGTACTTCCTCTCTAGTTTTTTTATAAGCTAACGCTTTTATAATCCTGGTGAACATAACGAGCAGACAAACTCTGACCCTTTTGTGATCGTAGCTGATCCACCAAGCAGCTCTTGCCCCACTGTCGTCCTGTAAGCGTTCTTAACTCTTGCAAGAGTACTCAGTGACCTGTCTGCTCACCATTATTGTTTTTTGCAGTATGTTATTAAAATTGCACTTATGAAGAGCATTGAGAAGTTACAGAAGAAGAAGTCACTCAAACCCAAAATTAGCTGCATGAATCTTTTTTAACCGCAAAATTTCTTTTTTCAAATCCTGCATATTAACATCTATGCTGTATAAAGATTTTGAATTTTCTGTGTTCTCTGATAGTGGACAAAGGTGTTTACTTATGTAGTTCCATAAGAATCCAAACCTGTCCTTGTTGTCTATGGCAGCATACCTTATAGTTGTAGGAAACGCAACTGCATAATACAATCTAAATACTTAGTTTAAAACTGTCTCTTGGGGTCATGTTTAAATCTTGTTCTGGTGTCTCATTTACAAGCAATTTCCTTTTGCCTTTCCGTTTCTCTGTGTCGTGAATCGTTATATTCAATTCAGGTTTTATTTCAATATATTCTGCTACTTCCCAACTTTCGACGTAAATAGTATCGCAACTTTTCCCATTTGCTTTAATACTTCCATCATAATCTTAATAATTGAAATTAGGTCACATATTGCTGTTCTCTCGCTTGAGGCACAATGCTACGTATGTTTCTTCCAGGTAAAAACTTGTACGACACTGAAGACATCAAGACACACTGAAATGATTTCAAATACTTCTGAACGCTTTTCATCTCAGTGTGCGCCCCCACAGCCGAAGTTATTGTAAAGTTCAGCTGCCCTTTGTAATGTTGGCAAAATGCTCAGCAAATGGACGCATAGCAGCTATCCGCACCGACGATTTCTTTGCCGACGTCCCGCGAACGGGTGATCCAATATTTCATTTTAAAACTTTTCATCTTTGGAGACTAGAATGAAAATAATAGATTCTGAAATTATTCCGAAGATAGTAACTTCATCGGCGCAACTTTCCGTGACATGGACGCCACAGAGATTTAATGTTGAGCAGCACGAGGAGAGAAGTTGTCAGTGGGTTTTCTTTCAGTACAAACGCCTGAGCTCTCTGCTAGGTGCCATTTATACAGCTCCAGCTGTTGTAACCTTGCTATAAACAATAACGTCTCAGCTCAAAGCGAGTCACATTACTGACTGACTGACCCGTCTTCCGGTCAGTCATCAACGTCGAGAAAACGCTCTCTAATACTATATTTTTATCGAGGGTAACGTAGCTCAGTACAAAAAACATTTTGCTCTGTTTGTGCTCCACCGGGAGTCGCATCCACCATAACAGAAAAGAATTCACTACTTTTTATCTCTGTTAAGAGAGTCTGGCTTACACTTTCCAGCTATTTCAATAAATTCTTCCTGGATATCGTGTGATAGATTATGAACCACGCATTTTCCTTCGTTATTATGACGCATCAGTTTTTCTTAAATGCTCTTTTATAGGTGGATCAAAGCTGGCCAAAACCGTAAGATGCCCTATTCTACAATCTCCGACTAAGTGACTATGACCTCTCAAAGCTAAACCTTCAGCGAGAAAAGAGAATCGCTTCGATTACGTGATGTAACAGTCGTTCCGATACTGCCCTTTTCTTACGCTGTTTCAGTCTAAAAGATTTTCCATCGCTGAACTTCTGTTTAGCGTATTTTTTGATTTGCGCCATTACAAGTTTATATTTTCTGATCAGCTGCCCCACTGATCATTGGCCCCACTTCTCGTTTTAGCTTTCTCCGGCCTCTGCATAATCCCCAGTCGCAGCCTAGAGCCAAATCAGACTTACGAGAGATCCATGCATAGCGAGAACACTCGGCAAGCGAAACAGTTGCACGCTTGTTTTCGTTAGCTCGAAATAGGCCACCCCCTTCTTGCAGTATCCCCATACTTTAAGGTGTGCTCGGACACATATGTAAGGAGAGGTTGATCACTTTCTCGGTCCCACGGTGGTGTTTTTGGTGTTTGCTTAGGTCATCGCCTGACAGCTTATTCTAGCTGTAAACTGCTGAAACGCTTCTTTTTCACTCCACACACCCATATCGAAACTTACAAGCTTCTCATTCTCTGTCCAGCTAGCCGTTTAAACGCGTTCAGTTTCTGGAACGAGTTTGTCACAGTCTCTGGACTGCTCTAATATTGTCACTTTCGCTTTTCTGTGCACATTTCTCAGCACAGACGCCACCCTTATTGCGAAATGGTAATGAAATCACGGCCCTAGGCTGTCGACAGGCGTTGATATACATCACTGAGGACAGTTGAATATGTGTGCCCCGACCGGGACTCGAACCCGGGGTCTCCTACTTACATGGCAGACGCACTATCCATCTACGCCACCGAGGGCACAGAGGAGTGTGGGACTGCAGGGATGTCCACACACGACATTCGTAGTGCAACTTCCCATTACACTCATTACTCACGGCAGACAATCTTACCGAGTCCTGTAAGAGTTCGGGAAATGCGTGTGCATCCAGCACAGAAGAAGGTCAATGGCCGGTTAGCCTTAACTGTATGAAGATGGTATCTGTTCTTTCGCACATGTCCGAAAGAACAGATACCATCGTCATACACTCTTACTGCCGTCTCTCTCTCTCTTCTCTCTCTCTCTCTCTCTCTCTCTCTCGACTGGCGTGGTCGGGTGGTCGCATTTCTGCACTGCCTATGCCACAAAGAAGCGAAGCCACACGGGGACTCACCAACAATCGTTCTTCCCACTAATCATTCGCGTCTGGTAACTGAAAAGAACAGAAAGTGCCAAGCTCAGGACAAGAGATACAGTTAATACTGCACTTTCAACCAATTCTGAGCTATGTTTGAAGCTTCAAATCTCTAGCTCATTGGGAAGTTAGTTCCCTGACGGCTAAACATATCTCCTACCATCCTGCTTGTCCCTCCTTGCAGAGATCTGGCACTGTGGTCCTACATCGACTCAAAGAGCCAGATCTTTCGAAAGAGTGGATAATGGATAATTCGGAAAAAATGAATGGTAGCTCATCTGATTTCAAAATGCGTTTCTGGTGGCTGTTATGAGCTGGAAGAAAATTCTGCACTAGGCTGCTGCAATGGCGCCTCACATCACATCCTTAAGAAAAAGTTTCCCAAGCTACAAAAATGTGTTATAGACCATGTGTATTTGCAATCCTTATTAGTACATAAAGCTTTCCTCGTCCATGAAAATAGAAAATAAAGAAATCTCCGTCTTCTTTCCAATTTATTGGCCACCGGGCAGTATCCAGTCAGTCATTTTAATAGTAATGGCTCTGAGTGGAAAAAAAAATAGTTTGACTTTGTTGGGAATCGACCCAAGAATCTTCGCGACAGAATCTGCTGCGCTAACTACACAGCTATCCAGGCAAACGAAAAATCCAGCTCTTCAGAACGATACATAAATGCAGAAAACACTTCCCACATGTTTCCAGTCTTGATTTCAAAAGAATATCTCAAATTTCAGAAGCTCAATAAAAGTTCACATGCTTTTGAGCGAGTTGTTATTGCTTATCCTTTGACTTAGCATTGCACTCTTAAGGTGTTACCAGCAATCATAAAAGCTGCGGCCTTCAGCCACTGCGTGGTCAAAGCATGTCGCATAGCAATCCAGGCATCACTCTCCTCCTAATAGTTCAGCGCTCTCCACCACTCTCACGGCTCGGATCGTTGGCTGTCTCGCTAGCTCACTGCTCCCCACCACTCTCAGGGATCAGATTGGAAGATAACTCACCAGCTCACTCCTCCTCATCATTCTTAAGGATCAGATTACAAACCAGGTCACTGCTCCTCACCAAAGCAACTAGCTCTTGCAGACGAAATCGCACGGAGCAGAGCACACAGCGACTTGCAGCTCGAGGCGTCACTCTGTCCTCTGTGCTCTTGGCACAGTGAGACAACTTGAAACTCGCTTTTGAGACAGAGCAGATCTCCATCCGAGCTTGGCTCTTAATTCTTTGTACCATTATTTGATCTGTTCTAATCGTCATCTTCTTTTGTTGTTGCTCTTCTGCTTTATTGTTGTGTGAGAGTTTTAGTTAAGTGTACTATTATGTCTTCTTCTATGTCTGTTGCATTTGTAGTTGCTTTTGTTGGTGTGTTGCACCTTTTAATTACTTTGGGTGGATACGATATTAAATGTAACGATTATTTTAACATACTTGATAGTCCATGTATACACATTGTCTCAGGAGGAATGGTCAATATTCAAAGATATAACGGGAACGATTATTAGAGGCAAAAAAGTAAATGTCAGCATATGCCCTGTTCCAAACGGTTTCTGAGACGAAACATATTTAAAGTTAATTTTGTATGTTTCTCTTGAATAACATGAAATCTGCGGTGTCTAGCGAAAACTTGTTGCAGTACAAAATTAAACTACATTAAATTTCCTTTAAAAGGGTCCTATTCATTTTTTCTCAAGGACTTTTAAGTTGCGTGAAGAGAGCGAGAGAATATGGAAATTCTTGCGCAATTGAAGTTTGAGGGATTTCTCGATTTCATAGACCACATGTCCTATATCAAATTATTTGTCTCGAGTTCTTCTACACTAGTTTGGTACATTGTAAACAATGACAATGTACTAATTAACGTTCTATCTTGGAAACCATTCAGAAGAGTGCATATGTCCATTTGAAGTTTCTTGCTTCAAATGATCACTTGTTTCATATGCCTCAATATTGACCATTTGTCCTTGTACATCCTGTATATTATGTTTCATTTTTTATTTATTCGTTTAACCTGAACAGATTAATGCCCTCAGGACTCCTTATACATTGGACCAGAGTTTTATATGTGATTACAAAAGTTATTAAAATCACAGTTACTTAAAAAATCATAATATTTTCAATATGATATATCTTCTTCTTCTCTTTGCACATCGTAGGCATTTGTCTGTTACACCATCTTGACTGCTGATTTTCCTTGGGCTTCCTCAACATCTTCTGACCACTGGGTAATAATTATCACCAATTTTGGTAATCTGTCATCATCCATTCTTTTGACATAATCCTTCCAGTCGTTTCTGTATTCTTTAATCTGCTCATTTAAGTTTTTCACTCTCAGTTCTTTTCTGACTGGATGTACCCAGCTACTCTTCTTAGCAATAGGATCTCTAGTGCTTGTATTCCGATGGGAACGAGTGTTTCTATTGTGTTGTTCTTGAAAGAGATTCAAGATCTA
Organism: Schistocerca serialis cubense; assembly: GCF_023864345.2. Classification (NCBI taxonomy): domain Eukaryota; kingdom Metazoa; phylum Arthropoda; class Insecta; order Orthoptera; family Acrididae; genus Schistocerca; species Schistocerca serialis. The sequence continues at coordinate 794,608,484 of NC_064642.1, read as the reverse complement.
GGGAGCAGTAGTTATTATGAACAGTAGTAGATCAACAACGAGCTTGAGTATTTGGACTGCAATGCTGTCCTGTATAGTAAATGCTGAGCTGAAGAATTTTTTCACAGAGTTGTCAGCTCAAGAAAGAATTTTTCGCAACTACTGTCATTTACCTCCGCGAAATAATCAGTAAGTTTATGTCTTGTCTACAGTTCAGTGAAGGTTATTATTAAAGTCAAGTACTGGTTTAGTTCCTTGGTTATCATATGGGAATCAGCTGCAGCTTCTACTTTGCCTATCCTTCCTTAGATCACACAAGCTTTTCCGCAGAGCATCTGATATTTATTTTTAGATGAATGAATTGGCATGTCTGAGTTATCGTTTCTCTCAGTTTGATTTATTTCTGCATGTAATCAATTTTATTTTCAGAGGTAGGAGGTCGTTTGTGAGTCTGATGTGCAGTGTCCGACATTCATGGACTGTTCTAGGTCTTCCGCTAGCCAAGGTGCAGGTTATCCCTTCAGGTTTCCAGTCTTTGGGGGAGCATATTTATTATGGAACAGAGTTAGTTTGGTAATGAGGTTGTGAACTGATATTCCAGGTACGAATTTCTTTGCTTGTCGATTTCGTGGCAAATATATGTATAGGGGCCTGACTACAGCTGCATTATGGGTGGATGCAAGCTAAAATACTTTCGCATTTGAAGAAGAAACCACAGACTTGTATTTCACAGTGAAGGGGCAGAACATTTATGTTAGTGTTCCTAGCATTATCTCTATGATCCCTAAGTCGAATCGAATTTTGGAAGGTCAGTTAAGCTATCCCAGCTACTTTCGGAGGTCTGTAGAAGACGCACATTAGGCAATTTTTTTAAAGAAATTTGATATTTACGAACATATATTTGTCTTGTTTGTCTTCACTAGTATTGGATTTGAGTAGCATGGTCGGTAACTAGTCAAAGTGTTGTATGCCACTACTCCAACTACTCCGCATCTGTTACTTCTGTGATGCCTTTGAACAGTTCTTCCACTTCAGGTGAAGGTATCCTTCCAAAAGGGCAAATTGTGTATCAAGCACTATCCAGTCCATCAGTGTTGTCAGTTTCTGGACCAAGTCCTGATTTTTCTCCTTTGTGGTGCCTCACCCTCAACTGCTTTTCATTTACAAGAATAAATAACTATTTTTTGTATTATAAAGCCGTTCACATTATGTAAATGTATGCCATTAGATGTACAACTTTTAAAAATGATTTGAAGTAAAAATTAAAACTTTTTGGCCACCATAAAGTCAGTCTGTGGTACTTCTGGTGCATAGATAAGTGTAAGTGACATTAGTCTGAGAAGTGTGAGCTAAAATCATACCTTTTAGAGTGCTCACAATTCGAATACAGACAGATTGCAGGAAGCATCTCAAACTGGGCAAAGTCTGTTATCCCAAATACAATATCATTTTTAAAATCACTCTCATGCATCAAATACGAAATTAACTGCCATGCATTTGAAACTTCCACATATCCCATGCTTTGCACATTCTTTAAATCCCACTGCACAACATGCAATTCAGAAGTCCATGCAGAAAACCGTTGATGAGTTCAAATAAGTTGTTGCGTTTCTCAATGATAAACCATTCGTTTTAAGCAAACTTGCTGAAATGCAAGAAAATTTTAAAAATGAGTAGCTGAAATTGAAGCAAGATGTCCCAACCAGATGGAACTGCTTATGAAATGTTGACAAGTTTCCCATAAGTTCTTACCTTGATATTTTACACGCAACATCGATCACCTTAAACTTAAGGGGGATAGTAAGTAAGAAATTTTAAAAAATTCGATTTTAAAAATTATACCTATTTTGTAGCATACATCATTCTGAATAGTTCGATGTATAAAACATATATATTTGAGAGATTATAAGGCACATTATTTGGTCTTATGTGTACCAAGATGCAGGGCCACACCTCTTTGCATAGCATTCTCCTTTCATATGTATGTATTTCGCTCTGCAGAATTCGAATGTTTATATTTGCACCAGACATTGCCATATGTGGACCAAAGGTCTATTGATATCGATACTTTCTCTGCTGCTATCGACATGCATGGTTTTGATCGCTGATTTTGTCTGCTTTTTGTTTTGAAAGGCTTGCAGTGTGGTGTTGTGAATTTCGAAACGATTTTCATTTGGCTGTGTTGTTTTGCGTTCGTTTGTGGCGTGCTATCACACAAGATGCCTAGAATTCGTTGCTTCAACGGTAAACAACGTCACCAGGGCAACGCATACACAATAAAGGGTGCTACAACAAATGTTACACCAGTTGCTCAAGACTGCAACCTCTCAGAGCCGGTAAACAAACCACAATCGAGTGGCTAAAGAAGGAAACTTCTTTTTGATGCTAATGAAACTGGAGGCAATAGATCTGAAGGTCCGTGTGATATTGTTGTTGATGTTAACATACTGGCACAGTTAATACTGGACAATATGTGCAAGCATTGCTTTGGTGTGTAGTGTGTTTCTGTGGTGGAAGATAAGAGTACCAGGAAAGGCCTGTCTGCAAACTTATCTGTGATATGCAGCAAATGCAATGTTGGTGCGTCTTGTATGATATCTAAACGTAAACAAAGGTTATGATGTGAATTTGAGGGTAGCATATGGCACATGCTGCATTGGTAGGGGACACAAGGCAGCATGAACACTTTGTGCAGTATGAATCTTCCACCTCCTCCAGCAAAGTTTGAGAGATGACATGGCTTACTGCTTGTGGATGTAAAAGAAATTGCAGAATCATCAATGAAAAGTGTTGCAGAAGAATCTATTATCGAAAATAATGGTGACAGTGACATAGTGGCCGCTTTTGATGGTACCTGGCAAAAAAGAGGGCACATGTCATTGAATGGCATTGTTACAACAACATCTGTTGACACTGGTAAAGTACTAGATGTTGAAGTGTTGAGTAAATTTTGTCATAGTTGTGTAAAAGGGATTCCAGATCTTGAATGTAATATGAACCATGAAGGCTCAGGTGGAGGTATGGAAGTGCAGGGAGTTGTCAGCTTGTTTACCAAATACACTCCTGGAAATTGAAATAAGAACACCGTGAATTCATTGTCCCAGGAAGGGGAAACTTAATTGACACATTCCTTGGGTCAGATACATCACATGATCACACTGACAGAACCACAGGCACATAGACACAGGCAACAGAGCATGCACAATGTCGGCACTAGTACAGTGTATATCCACCTTTCGCAGCAATGCAGGCTGCTATTCTCCCATGGAGACGATCGTAGAGATGCTGGATGTAGTCCTGTGGAACGGCTTGCCATGCCATTTCCACCTGGCGCCTCAGTTGGACCAGCGTTCGTGCTGGACGTGCAGACCGCGTGAGACGACGCTTCATCCAGTCCCAAACATGCTCAATGGGGGACAGATCCGGAGATCTTGCTGGCCAGGGTAGTTGACTTACACCTTCTAGAGCACGTTGGGTGGCACGGGATACATGCGGACGTGCATTGTCCTGTTGGAACAGCAAGTTCCCTTGCCGGTCTAGGAATGGTAGAACGATGGGTTCGATGACGGTTTGGATGTACCGTGCACTACTCAGTGTCCCCTCGACGATCACCAGTGGTGTACGGCCAGTGTAGGAGATCGCTCCCCACACCATGATGCCGGGTGTTGGCCCTGTGTGCCTCGGTCGTATGCAGTCCTGATTGTGGCGCTCACCTGGACGGCGCCAAACACGCATACGACCATCATTGGCACCAAGGCAGAAGCGACTCTCATCGCTGAAGACGACACGTCTCCATTCGTCCCTCCATTCACGCCTGTCGCGACGCCACTGGAGGCGGGCTGCACGATGTTGGGGCGTGATCAGAAGACGGCCTAACGGTGTGCGGGACTGTAGCCCAGCTTCATGGAGACGGTTGCGAATGGTCCTCGCCGATACCCCAGGAGCAACAGTGTCCCTAATTTGCTGGGAAGTGGCGGTGCGGTCCCCTACGGCACTGCGTAGGATCCTACGGTCTTGGCGTGCATCCGTGCGTCGCTGCGGTCCGGTCCCAGGTCGACGGGCACGTGCACCTTCCACCGACCACTGGCGACAACATCGATGTACTGTGGAGACCTCACGCCCCACGTGTTGAGCAATTCGGCGGTACGTCCACCCGGCCTCCCGCATGCCCACTATACGCCCTCGCTCAAAGTCCGTCAACTGCACATACGGTTCACGTCCACGCTGTCGCGACATGCTACCAGTGTTAAAGACTGCGATGGAGCTCCGTATGCCACGGCAAACTGGCTGACACTGACGGCGGCGGTGCACAAATGCTGCGCAGCTAGCGCCATTCGACGGCCAACACCACGGTTCCTGGTGTGTCCGCTGTGCCGTGCGTGTGATCATTGCTTGTACAGCCCTCTCACAGTGTCCGGAGCAAGTATGGTGGGTCTGACACACCGGTGTCAATGTGTTCTTTTTTCCATTTCCAGGAGTGTAAGTTGCCTCCCATGGCCTGTGATATGTAAAGTACCTTGGTGATGATGATAGTAAAGCTTTCCTTGAGGTTCAAAAATGTGCTCCATATGGAGCTGAAGTGCAGAAGTTAGAATGTGTGAGACATGTACAGAAATGAGTTTGCATTAGACTTAGAAGGCTGAGACAAGATTCGTCAGGAAGGGAATAAAAGGGAGATGGCGACTGACAGATGCAGAAATTGACAAGCTATAGACATATTATGGCTTGACAATAAGAAGGAACACAGGGAACTTTAAAAATATGAAGCAATGAAGCAAAGAATATATATATATATCAAGAATATCATCACAGTAATTCTCTACCACAGCTCTAATAGAAGCAATCAAAACTAATTCAATATGTTGCAAGTGAAAACTTATTGAAGAAATTTCTTTCTGGTGGTACCCAAAACCCAAATGAAAGTTTTAACCAATGTCAAGCAGGAAATATGTTTTAGAGGAAATGGTAATTAAGCCCCAAGTGAACGGCATCAAAGCTTTGTGTGTGATACACAGAGAGCATGTAGTGAAAGCAGATAAATCATTTTTGGAGGTGACAAAATCAAGAAGAGTGCATCATATGAGTGTGAAAAGGAAGAAAACGGATTTAGAAAATGAAAAACACCCTGCTTATGGTACTGGACAGTTCTAAAAGGATGCCAAATACAAGCAGAAACTTTAATGGCCATTTTCCGCAAAACACAAATTTCTGTATTTAGGTGCATGTAAAAATATCTTGTTACTTTCAAACTTCGTATGCTTAATAAGCACAAACTCCTTAATGCAAAACTGTAGAATTTTCCAAATCTATTAAAAACTGTGGTAAAAATTGAGGTAATTAACTGTAAAATGAAGTCTAAAATGTAACATCTCATTCATTTTTTCATAAATTAAATATATTCTACAGTTTCATACACCAGTAAGTATGGTTTGTATGCTGTGAAAAATTAATCGAAGAATCTCTCTTATTTATGAAGAAAAGTGTACATATAGCAACAAATGCAGCCAACAGTAAGTGAAAAAATGATGAAGTTTCACATATAAAAATATTAAATTTCTATGTTTTTGAACTTTCACTGCTATGAGTGTGAATCCTGAATCCTTCCTGGTCATCCTGACAAAGTTTTATGAACTTATTTGAAAAATTATAGACAGTGAAAATTAAAATGTCCTGTGGTGCCTCTCCTGCTCCAAGTCGGCCTCTTTGACGTCCTACCTCCCATAAAAGATAGAGACTGGGAGATAATGCAACAGGCTTTACAGATTTTGAAAGTTTTTGATGCGGTAAGCGAAGAGGTGCCCTCACAGAAAATATTCTCAGTTTCAGTAATGAAAATCATGCCAAGCTTAATGGGTGGCAACTAAAACTTTTTAATGGCAAAAATAAATAATATCCTGACGAAACAAAGTCACTGGTTGATAATTTTCTTAAAGAATTATCAGAGTGGTTTGGTGTTATCTCCAGCAACGAAATGATTTGTCAGGCAACATTACTAGACCACTGATTCAAAGGTAACGGTTTTCAGACGACAAAACATTTGAGGATTCCTACATGAAGGCTGTTGCAGAAATGAAAGCGTTGATTGTTCAATAAGAAAAAAACAGAGCTCATGGTTCAAATTGCTCTGAGCACTATAGGACTTAACTTCTGAGGTCATCAGTCTCCTAGAACCTAGAACTACTTAAACCTAACTAACCTAAGGTCATCACACACATCCATGCCCACGGCAGGATTCGAACTTGCGACCGTAGCGGTCGTGCGGTTCCAGACTGTAGCACCTAGAACCGCTCGGCCACCACGGCCGGCCAGAGCTCATTTCTCAACCAGTTACCATCATTACACATGAGACTTCTTCAATCTGGCAGGAGTTCAGTGGAACTATTAGTCAGCTTCTAGCAAGTCACAGCCTGGAAAATGCAGCAATTGTCGAATTGGACATATATTTAGTGGTGCAATATTTGCCTAGAAACAGCGACCCCATAAACTGGTGGGAAACAAAGAAATTGCAGTGGCCACCGTTGTATCAATTAGTTCTAAAAGTATTGTGTATCATAGCAATATCAGTGGCCTGCGAACGAATATTTTGAAAAGCAGGACAAATATGCGCTGAGAAGAGAAAGAGACTCACATCGATTAAAATGGGTCAAATTTTATTCATAAATGACAATACTGATTCATTTTTCCTCTATGGGAACACATATGGTAATACCGACTGTAAATGATGACTGCAGGTGCACTTCAGCTATAGTTGTTATAACTCTTATACTGTATTCTTTTTCCAATAAAAATATCAAAATATACCAAGAATTAGTCTTCATTCTTAAAATTTTTCTAGTTGATGAAAAGTATTTAGGATTTTCTTTTATCATTTATAACTTTTGCAGTTGAAGAAATTTAAAACTTTTGTATCTGAAAATTACTAGGGACATAAGACAAAGTTATTGCGCCTCTTCATATATTTTTTCAAAATAGAACTAAATCAGATAAAAACATGGGTTCAGTGATCTAAATTAAAACGGCAATGTACCTTCCTTTAACTTGTTTTGTGAGCAAATGGTGAGTGGTGAGTCATGGGAGAGAACTGGTTCATTGCAGTGAGTGATCAGTTCTTATCCCATCTCTGAAAAGAACAGCTTTGCCCATCTCTACCTACTTGTCAGCGTTTCTCTATGTTCCTTTTCTTCGCCAGTTCTATGACTATAGTTAAATATAGAAAAAACGTTCTTTAGAAAAATGTGTAGTAAGTGGTAACTCAACCTCCTTGCATTACAAATGAAAACAGTAAAAATTATTTAATTACAAATGAGGATGTTACAAAAAATTGAATTTATATGTTGTAAGACAAAACAAAAATGTTAAAAACATTAGGAAACAAATACATGAGTACATATATTAAAATGAAAACTGATTATCAAAGATTTGTGTTTCGTGACCTTAGTTGTAGTCCTACTAAAAGAATTTCCCCCCTGATTTTTAATATCTACAATATTGTCTTTTTTTTTAGAAAAAATCTTTTGTGATTTTTTTATTGTCTATTGATTTTACTGTCCAAGCAGACCTTGGTGACTCATTGGAGAACGTAAGTATTTTTACTGTATTTAGATTTGTAATAAAAGAAAGTGGTCACAGGTACTGTTAGGTACCCCAGGATGGTTGCACAGATGTCATGGTATGTTACTACCAGTGTGGTATGTTTTACCACTGAACTTTGCACTCCAGACAGTTTGGACATTTTTATTTTAAATGAATTTCTCAGAAACAGCAGCTGGGCTGAAAACGGAGGAGAAACATCATCAGGAAATATCGTAGGTAACTCAAGCGCTTCTTTTTCCAGTCTTTCTCATAGGTGGCAGATATAAACCGAGATTTTATTGGTCTGTGTGCATCTACAACGTCCTCCTTCCCTCGAAACTATGGACTGAGCTGCGAATAAATGCTGTCAGTCATTGGGTAAACGAGTGTCACTGTGCACCTGTGTAGCCGCTGTCTCTAGCAGCTTGTTACCCTCAAAGAGCTCACCACAGTGCTTTTTTACAGTTTTTATTCACGTGTTTGGTATTTCACTGTCGATGGCTCGTCTTTTCGACAAATTTCGAAAGTTTTATCGAGCAGTTTGTTGAATGTTTCTCTGCTGGTAGCTGCGTTTGAAAGCGCCTACCCTAAGAGTGGGCAGCTGCTCTATCTATACTCTCAGACTGCAGTCATGGGCGTCCACAGAACTGTATCCAAGAGTGGCAACATTTTAAAATTGCCTTTATTTGTGTAACTGATGAGGTGCATCTAACAATGTGTAGAGATCCAAAACCCAAATTTGAGAAAAACTCTACAGAACTTACGTTGGCCAGCCAGAGTGGCCGAGTGGCTCTAGGTGCTTCAGTCTGGAACCGCACGTCCGCTACGGTCGCAGGTTCGAATCCTGCCTCGGGCATGGATGTGTGTGATGTCCTTAGGTTATTTAGGTTTAAGTAGTTCTCAGTTCTAGGGTACTGATGACCTCAGATGTTAAGTCCCATAGTGCTCAGAGCCATTTATTTTGAACTTATGTTGTATCAAACTAATATATTTTAGGACTATGAATTTGACAATTAAAATAGTAAGCATATTTCAGTACTGTATGCACAGTAGAACTTTTTGTATTTTTCCCATGCATATGGATGCCACCTTTTTGATGTAACAATTTGATCTTATATCCTTACGTGATTTAAATGAGGATATCCAATGAACTATGAAATATAACTAGAAAATGTTCACAAAAGTGTTTATATCCCTTGATTGTTTGAGAATGACTCAATGATGATCGTAGATAAGTAAATCCAGACGGAAAAGTTGTAGTTCCCTAGGTATATAGTGATTGCTAAAATCACAGTTGCACACAGCAATATCGATTCTGCCCTCAGTGACATTGCAGAAAGTGATTACTAGACCAGTAGTGGACTGGAAGCCTGTACTCAGGTTCCAAGACGGGGTGCCCCTCGCGGATGTCTACATACGCAATATTCATTTTTTTTCTAATACTTCACATAAAATTGCCAAGATGGTAACAAAGCTATAAGGCTCAGTTTTCTTTTTTGGAGCTATTGCTATATTCTGCGAAGGTTGTGACACGAAAATCATTTGGACTGCTGCAAAACATTGTTCGGAATTCGACGACAGTAATGGACAAAACACATAACCACTCTGTTGTGATGCATAAAGCACCAACAATGCACAGAAGGAATGAGGATTTTTGCGGGTACAAAGAAATGTTCCATCAAATAACGGTGAACCTAGAATGAATAAGGCGAAGGTAATGGAACTTGTAGTGCTATACAAGCCAAAACTTAACGCTACTGGGTCGCCGAACTGGCTAGTGGTAAAGAGAATAATTTTATCGGGTTTCTTCCATATCATGCTTATTTAAATCTAATCTAGGTTAAAAGTAATGTGGCAACAAACAACAAGAAGTTTACGCTCAGTGAGAATGAAATGCTGAGCAAAGGAGGCACTGAAAATGTTGCATGACAGAACTGGCATTGATTTGTCAGTCATATCAAGAATGCAGTTCAGGAGACATTGATTCATGAAGGACTGTGGCGAATTTGGATGCATACGTAACTTCTCTTGTTGGTGTGTTAAAGTCTGCTTCTTTTGTCAAAACACAGCAGAGTGCAGAAATATTCGTCTCACCAACATTCCAACGCACTTGAAACTGCGACAGAACCCTGAAATAGTGTATTATTAAACTGAGTGCTAGTCAGGTCAATAGTTTATGAAACATCCCATTCTTAGTATAAAAATTAACTTGTAATTTCTTCACTTATATTGTCACAAAACCCACAGCAGTTCTCGTTTCACCAGCTATCGATGACTCTCAATAATTACATTATTTTATTAAAAAAATATGTAGTCATATGATTATCACAGTAGACATGGACGTTTCGCATATTAATCATATGGTAAAACACTCTCGTCCTTGCGCGGTATAATTTGACAAAATCTTGTTTCGACATCTCAAACCCTTTATGAGATACGAGGAATTTATTAATATTTTATTCTAATTTACTCACTGATGCACGAGTTCGTCATGGAGCGCTTTGAATACATTAAATTTTCTCGAAATTTGAAACAAACGGCGATATCCTTACAAGTTTAAAGAATAATTCAATATATCATCCACATTTACACACAGCACCATATAACCTATCACGCAAACTAAGAATTTCCTGCAGTAGTTTACCTACTGTCGAAGTATCACAATAACTATGACCATTAACGGAATGATAGCTGGTTCATCATGAAGCCGACGAATTGAAGTATAAGATGTGCGAGAATTAGAGTTTATTACCGAATAGTTTCTTTTTTATACACATTTGAGAAAGGTCGCAGATCTGTCGGCTTGCGCAATTTTCTGTTCACGGTGTCAAGGGAGACTGACAGGTTCCGCAGCTAGTAGTCCTGGCATTATACTGCGGTCACCAGCTGACACGTCCAGCACACGCTGGCTACTACGCAGCCCTCTACTGGTTCCCTACTGAACTGTCAAAACTCACAATTTATTTTAAACGCACTATAAGCAGAACTGACACAAAGATCCAGGAGTTCTGCGACTTCGGACCGTGTTGCTCGATGCGACACTTTGGTGATAGTTTTTGCGTTTCGAGAAGTGATGAAATTAGCCGAATTTCGCGTATGCGCGATTACTCACGAAGAATCAGAACTTCGAATATTTTCGGTGTGGAAGCAGTAGCGACTTGTGTTTTTCACGTGTTGTGTCTTTTGGTGATTGTTTTTGTATGCAAACAGGACTTTGCTGCAAAATCGTAGCTGTGGGAGTCTGTTTCCAATCGATGCAAAATAGTAGCTGCGGGACTCCATTCTAGTGCTGGCACACTTAGCTGCTGAAGAGCTTCTGTGGGACTATTTATTTCTGGGCATTCCGAACTGTGTTTTGAGATACCAATACGACTTAATTTCTGGTACGGTCAGGTTGGACTCCAATTATTTTCACCACATTTAGGTGACTGATTCTGAAACAATGTCACTGAACTTTAACTGTCTTCAAACCAGTCAGGACTTTGAATGTTCTGTGGCATCTGACACTTAGGAATTCGCGCTAGTGTCAAGTGAACTTCAGATCATTGAGATTAGGGCGTGTTTTAGAGAACTGATCGATTTGCAAAACATCAATTGACCATCGCAAGGGGGCAGAATGGATTAAAGGTTAGTAGAACGTTTTGGTTCTAGTTCAGTACCTAACTCGCACCTAGCTCATTACAACTTACCTAGAACCTACCAAAACACCCTACTTTCAGGTGTAAGTCACTTAATTTCATTTAAATTACTTAGAAAAATCAATATAAATGAGTATTTTTTCGTATTACATTCACCAATTTTCAAAATAACTTCTTTTTTCACAGGAAAAGTGAATCTAAGAAAATAAAATTTTATATTTTTTATAAAAAGTGTACGCATAAAAATAAATAAAATGTATAGTGATGAATGTAAGAAATCTATTCCTTGCCAAAAATTTTCCTAATTCCCCTCTTCTAGAGTAGCCATAAGATTTTTATGAACTATGATTGTACATGATTCTTTAGTGCTTTTTTTTACCAACAGTTCTACCGCATTCGCGTGGAACTTTAATTTTCTGTTGTCTCGATACACTCTTCACAAATCCAACAAAATTAATCGTTTCCATTCGTATCGTTACGAAATTCGATATTATTCTCTTTCCCTAGACATTCACCACATCACTTTATCTATTTGGTACTGTCCATATAAATATTATAAAATATAATAGGAAAAAATAAAATTTATTCTCAAAAAGTGCATAGTGTTCACTATTGAACACCTTCCACTTGGTTAATCCTGTAGACTGAGATTCTGGCCTCTGACCTTCATGGAGACTTGCCTCTAACTTACAGATACTCCATTATTTTGGGCTTAAACACACCACCCACTCTTTAGGACAGGTCCGAAAACTGCCTGTGGGATGGTGATAAATCATACACAAGTGAGGACAGAAAACGTTTCGTCAATGGCTAGCTCTCCTCCAACCACTGACGCTTTGATGACTTCATGAGATAATGAGTAAAATACTTTATTCTATGTATTCAGTTTAGAGGTTTGACAGAGTAAAGAAGCTCGAAGACTATATATGTAGTTGGTATTCGAGTGACAATGGACATTCTAAAAGCACAACTTTCATCACGTTATTTCAGATGTAAATAAATTACTTTCTTCACATTTTCGTATTTTATTTGAAGTGGTGAAATGTAAATAACATTTCAAAGTTAGTATGAATACTGAAAACAACTTTAAAAAATCATTACTTTGTGTTTAACATGAAACATGTTCCCCTATTATTTTCAATGGAGTGTACATCAGCGCCATTACAACTGTTTAGTTCAGCATGAGAGAATCTCTAATGTAAGTCAGGCCGAGAACAGCTTGAGAGAATGTTTATGTAAGTTCACTCAACGTGTAACCTTGCTTGCACTAACAGAAAGTGCTGCTGGATAGATACAGTTTGTAAAGTCTCATCAATCTCACACAAATATTAACCAATTTTGAAAATTCAAAATGCTAACATAATCTATATAAAAGAGTTATTCATAAAAATGACAATTGGGTATCATTTTCTAATTGACATACTAAATTTTCCAGTTTTTATTTTCTCTTTCTTTCTGAAAGTGCATCAAAATGAAATGCAAACACTATGTTAAGATTTCTTTAACTTTTTCTAATTTTTTATTCATTTATAGTTCAAAATTATCAGAAAGTATTCTGTGCTCCCCATCGTAAGTTACATTTTTGTTACCATTCATTGTTACATATGCTAAAGTATCTGCAGGCATTTTTTCATTAAAAACTCATACTCGTTTTCTGTGAACTTACAATATTCTTTCATTATGAAATTATATGGAGTTATGGCAGTGTCTGATCAGAGAAGTGCAACTCATTTAAAATCGAGAAATGCATCACATGCTTTGAGAAGAGTATTTGGTGGATTAATATTCCACATTTCCTATGGGAAAATTTCGTTTCTTCCATTTTTCAAGTATATATTTTGCAGATTAATGTGCCTGAATAATGAAGCGTCAAGTAACTGATTATTTTTACTATTTGTCTGAAATATACCAACTACGAAATATGGAATATTACATTCTGTGGAGTTATAGTAATTTGTGATATGAAGTTCGAAATTTTTCTTACACTCAAGCCTACAACTTCTACAGTTTGTAGTTCATACAACGATATTGGAACTCTTGGACTTTTCAGAATACTTCCTCGTTGTTTTAAGTCGTAAGTTGCTTCATATTTAACAATTGATACACGAATTTCCACCACTTCTATAACAATGTTTTCTTCCTTAGGCAGCGTACTTTTCATTTCAACCTCAGCATCATTACAATCAGGCCATATAAGAATTGCATCTCCAGAACTAGAAGACCTAGTAAAAATTACTTTTAAAAGTCCTTCACACATAATTTCTTCATAATCTTTAAAGAATTCACCAAGCATTGATGATGGATAAAGCACTTCATTTTTCTTACTCCTTATTTTTCCATTGTTAAGAATGTATCTTTCTAAGCCTATTTCATCAGTAACAGATGGAGTCAAATATAACTTAGCTGTTGATGAAATAAAAGAATGTAATTCCAGATAAAATATTATTTCCTTTCTTTATGGTCACAAAATCAAACAGTTTTGTCGCACATCAATTAATTTTTGTTGGATTTTCCATCATATCTTGGAGAATCTGATTCTGCTCCATCTAGATTTGCTGTAACAATTCTAAACTTCATGCATAATTGTGTGTGATTTGGATGAAGCCATTGATCACCAATATTTATTTCAATCTCAGTATCCTTGTTCGGTGCATTAAAGTAATTTATTAATTTCATTCACAGGGAATGTGTGAAACTGATAACCCTCGATTTTGTCCATGATTTATTAATGATAACATTTATTAAAAAAATTTTAAAAACAAATGTTACACAAGTACCATTAAAGTCAATTAGATTGTCATTTTTAATAGTTATAGTAATTTCTAAACGTTGAATAGGATCAAAAATAGGAATATCTACAGGATAAAGTGTTTCATAAATTATTGGTCTTGCAAATTCTGCATTTGGTTTAACTGAAGTAATAATATTGCTTTCTTTATGAAAATGATCAGTATGATTAACAAACATTCCATCAGCCAAATTAAAATACATGCTTATTAATTCAACTGGAATGATTTTAGGAACATCTTGAGCAGCAGCCTTTTTTAACTTCAATACTTTGATTATTAAATTCTTGCACACTTGCTATATTATCTTCTTTCATATTCATGTATAATTTCATATAACTCTCAATAACAACTCGATTTTAAATTTCATCTACTTTAATTTGAATATGTGGATTTTTCGAATGAATATTTTTTTCTAAGTTTTTTAAACTATACGGACCTACAGGAATTTCTATTGTTTCTCTCTCACAATATAATTTATTGTTTCTCATATAATATTTGGAGTTAAAAAAGCTGGATACAATGCAACTAGTGAAACATTTTTATATGTTCCTCTTATTGGAATGGTTAATCATTTTTAAAGAATCGATGACTTACCACTCAACTAAAATAGGTCTTCCATTTATATTAACAAAAATTTATTTAAATAAATGACAAATTGGGAACGAAAAATAAGAATTCCAGAAAAGAAATGAAAAAATAATCATGTTAAGCTTCTACCAAGACTATTCGATGTGCAACCATAGGGTGAAATGTTTAGGGAAAAACAATATTAATGATTGATAATTATATTCCGTCTCCAGCATGATTGAACTGGAATAAAATTAAGCACTTGGATGTTTATTCAGAAAGTTTAAATCAACCCAAACATCAAGAATTTATAAAAAGGTGCGAAAAAAATTAAGATAAAATTAATGAAAGAATTGTTATTTTCATTCAAAATAATGATGAAATTATTCTGTTAGATGAATGTGAAGATAATTCCGTTCTAGTTTTTGAGGACTTCATTCTCAAAAATCAGAAAATAATTAGAGATAAATTTACTAGAAGAAGACATAAAGGGATAGTTTGATTTTAGCTCAAACTTATTCATAAATACCAAAACAATTATTCAGAGATAATCTTATTATTTAAAAATATTTTCAAGCAAGATGACACAAATTTAAATCTTATCTGTAGTGAGTGTGTTGGTGGTGATTTAAGGTTTGATGATTTTAAAGAAATATGTTGTAAATGTTGGAATGATCAATTTGAATTTTTTGTGATAGACTTCACTAGAACACCAGATTAAGATAAGTTCATAAATAACATGCAGAATTTAATTATGTATTAATGGCTTTTTTCCTTGAGTACTTTAAAAGACATCACATATATATTAGCAACAATGGTGTTTTACCTCAACACATAAATGAATTTAAAGAAGCTCTCGATTATTTTAAACAATATGAAAAATTAGAAAAAATTTATTCAAAATTTGGCGAACATTATAGTAATTTTTCATGGTCTAGCAATGAAGCTAAATGTAGTTGTGATGTTTTCGAAAAATACATATTTGAAATACGTCATCTAATTATATTTTTAAATGTAATCGTTAAACAAGAACATTAAACACAAATGATAGATGTTAAAAATGATTAATTAATGTTTTTTCATCTCTAAAAAATGTCTTCAAAATACGCAGCTGAGGTGTTAAAAAAGATAAACGAAATAGAAATCAAGCTAAAGAATTGAAAGAACAATTCAGGCTGTGAAAAAACAACCACAAACAGAATATTAAAAATATAAAGAAAGATAAACCAGTTATTGATGTTATTGAAAAAGTAAAATGAGAAAACGAGGAATTAGTTGGCAATGTTTTGAAAGCTATTGAAGAAAACAGAGAAGTTGGAAAACAAATTATTCTGTATTATTAGAAAAAGATTTTGGAGGCATACCCAAAGTTAAATCTTATGAAAGTAGTTTACAGCATGTGAACCAGAAATACAGGTTGCATTGGAGAGGTATGACAAAGAAACTAAAAGTTAAATCTAGACAAGTACTATTAAAAAAATAATGTATGGTGATGCCAAAAAAATAAATGTCAGTAAAAGAATGTTAAAGTTTATTAATCATAGAAAAGATGAAGTTTTCGATTGAGACCTGTTGGTAAATTTATATATGTTGATAAATTACCAGTTAATTGGTTACTGACGAAATTACATATGAAGAAAAAGATGTATTGATGAATCTTTTAACTGAAAAACAGACTGGTATAGATGACATGGGTGAAAAATTTGATGGTGTTGATTTATCTAATTATGCAGATATATTATATCAATTGGGAGCGATATATTCTGACAGTAACCCAAATAAAATAAAATCGAGCAGGGGTAACAAATATAAATATTTGATAAAGAGAATTGTTGATGACTATTTCTCAACTGTAAGAAAATCAATTATTGATTCTGCAGGTTATTCAATAATGAGTTCACCTGAAAAAATAGGTAAAGATTTAGTAAAGAAATTTCCAGAACATCCATCGAATATGTTTGGATGAATGACAATACAAATTTAATAGATAGAATAGCAGTATTTTGTGGTGAAGAAGCTACTGAAAATAAAAATTATCATAATGAAAATGTTGGCATAACACAGCAAATAAATTTAGTGATTTCACAATCGATAATCCACAAGGAATTCCATATTTTATTAGATTTTTGAGTAATTTACCACACACATTTTGGAAAAGTGAAAAACGTGGCAAAGGAGTAGTAAACACTTCAATTAATAAAATACCATTTGAGATGGATCTTAAAGGCTATCGATTTTGTGGCCTGGTATTAGCTAGAGGAAATCAAGAAATTAATCCGTTAGCTGAAGCATGCAAATAAAATGATATTTCTTATAGAGATAATAATGAATTAGAAAAAGACATGAAGCTGATAAGAAATTCAATTAGCTGCAAAAGAAATAATGCATCAGTAGGGGAAAAAATAGCCACAACTGCACTTAGAGAAATAATGTATGGAAGACGAAAATTAGGTATGGGCATTGATGTTGATGTTGCGCCAGATGAAGCAGGCTTACATCTACATCTAGATGTTTACTCTGCAAATCACACTTAAGTGCCTGGCAGAGGTTTCATCAAACCATTTTCATACTACTTCTCTACCATTCCACTCTCGAATGTCGTGTGGGGAATAAAGAACACCTAAATGTTTCCATTCGAGGTCTGATTTCTCTTATTTTGTTATGATGAACATGTCTCCCTATGTAGGTGGGTATCAACAAAATATTTTCGCATTCGGACGAGGAGATTGGTGATTGAAATTTCGTAAATAGATCTCGCCACAAAGGAAACCACTTTTGTTTCAGCGACTGCCAACCCAACTCGCGTATCAAATCAGTGACACTCTCACCCCTATTGCGCGATAACGTGAAACGAGCTCCCTTCTTTGCACTTTCTTGATGTCCTCCATCTATCCTGCCTGATAAGGATCCTACACCGTGCTGCAATATTCCAGCAGAGGACAGACAAGTGTAATATAGGCTGTCTCTCTAGTGGATTTGTCGCATCTTATAAGTGTTCTGCCAATAAAGTGCAGTCTTTGTTTCGCCTTCCCCACAATATTATCTATGTGGTCTCTCCAGTTTAAGTTGCTCGTAATTGTAATTCCTAGGTATTTAGTCGAACTGACAGCGTTAGATTTGTGGCATTTATCGTATAGCCAAAATTTATCGGATTTGTTTTAGTACCCATGTGGATGACCTCGCACTTTTCTTTGTTTAGTGCCAATTGCCACTTTCCGCACCATACAGAAATTCTCTCTAGATTGTAATTGGAATTGATCGTCTAATGATTTTATTGGATTGTAAATTACAGCATCATCTGCAAACAATCTAAGGGGGCTGCTCAGATTACCACCTAGATTATTTATGTAAAGCTGGAAAAGCAGAGGGCCTGTGAAACTACCTTCTGGAATGCCAGATATCACTTCTGTTCTCCTCAATGATTTACCGTCTGTCACTACGAACTGTGACCTCTCTGAGAGGAAATCACGAATCCAGTCACACAACTGAGACGATAGTCCTTACTCCATAGGCACACAATTTTATTATTAGTCCTTTGTGAGGAACGGTATCAAAAGCCTTCTGGAAATCTAGGAATATGGAATCGATCTGAGATTCCTTGTCGACAGCACTCATTACTTCATGGGAATAATGAGCTAGCTGTGATGCACAAGAACGATAATTTTCTGAATCCGTGTTGGTTATGTATCAATGAGTCATTTTCTTCAAGGTGATTCATAATGTTAGAGTACAGTATATGCTCCAAAATGCTACCGCAAATTGCGGTCTGTGATATGAGTCTGTAATTCAATGGGTTACTACTATTTCCTTTCTTCAATATTGGTGTGACCTGTACTACTTTCCAGTCTTTAGTAACAGACCTTGAGTGATTGTATATGAATGCTAAGAAAGGTGCTATTGTGTCTATATTCTCTGAAAGGAACCTGACTGGTATACCATCTGGACCAGAAGCCTTGCCTTTCTTAAGTGATTTGAGTTGTTTTGCAACACCTAAGATATCTACTTTTATGTTACTCATGCTAACAGGTTTCGAATTCTGGAATATTTGCATCGTCTTCTTTCGTGAAGGAATTACGGAAAACTGTATTTAGTAACTCCGCATTAGTGGCACCATCATCGGTAAAATTTCCATCGCTATTGTGCAGTGACAGTATTGATTGTTTTTTGCCACAGGTATGATTTACAAACGACCAGAATCTCTTAGGGTTTTCTACCATATTTTGGGATAAAAGCATCTCGCATCGATGTCCACACTGAATTTCGAGCTTCCGTGAAACTTAGCCATTCTTGCAGATTTTAAGTTCTTCTGAATTTGGCACACTTTTTTCGTTGCTTCTGCAACAGTGTTCTGACGTGTTTTGTATAACACGGTGGATCAGTCCCACCTCTTATTAACTTATGTGGTATGAATCTATCAACTGCTGTAGATACTGTATCTTTGAATTTGAGCCATATCTGGTCTACACTTATACCATTAGCTTGGAAGGAATGGAGACTCTCTCTTAGGAAGGCAGCAAGCGAATTTTTATCTGCTGTTTTAAATAGATATATTTTGCATTTATTTTTAGTGGTTTTGGTTGATATGGTTTTGAGCCTCGCTACAATGATCTTGTTTTCACTAATCCTTGTATCCATTATGACGCTCTCTATTAGATCAAGATTACTTGTGGCTAAGTGGTCAAGCTACCATTTACAATTCGTGTGGGCCCCTGAACTAATTGTTCAAAGTAATTCTCAGCAAAAGCATTTAGTACAATTTTGGAAGATGTTTTCTGTCTACCACCGGCTTTGAATATGTCTTTTGCCAACAAATCGAGGGTAGATTGAAGTCTCCACCAATTATAACTGTATGAGTGGGGTACTTATTAGTAATGAGATTCAAGTTTTCTTTGAACCGTTCAGCTACTATATAATCTGAGTTGGGGGGTCAGTAGAAGGAGCCAATTATTATTTTGGTACAGCTGTTGAGTGTAACCTCTACCCACAGTAATTGACAGGAATTATCTATTTCAACTTCACTACAAGATAAATTACTACCAACAGACACAAACACACCACCATCTACTTTATTTAATCTATCCTTTGTGAACAAGGTTTGTGCTCCTGGAAAATTTCGGCAGAATTTATCTCCAGCTTTAGCCAGCTTTCTGTTCCTACAACGATTTCAGCTGCAGTCCTTCCTATCAGCGCTTGAAGCTCTGGTACTTTTCCAGCACAGCTATGAAAGTTTACAACTACAATACCGACTGTTGCTTGGTCAATTTTCGTCGTTGCTTTGCCCTGTACCCTTTGAGAATGGAGCCCTTTTTGATCTTTCCCTGGACTGTCTAACCTAAAAAACCGCCCAGTACACACCACAGAGCCCCTGCTACCCATGTAGCCGCCTCCTGTGTGTAGTAGACACCTGATCTATTTAGTGGAACCCAAAACCCCACCACCCTATGGCGCAATTCGAGGAATCTGCAGCCTGCACGGTTACAGAACCATCTCAGCCTATGATTCACACCCTCCACTCGGCTCTGTACCAAAGGTCCATAATCGGTACTGTCGATGATGGTGCAGGTGGTGAGATCTGCCTTCATCTTGCTAGCAAGGTTGGTAGTCTTCACCAACTTAGTCTGTGGCTTGATCGGAACGGTAGAACATTATAAAAATATTAATTGTTATATATTTTTATCTATGTAAATGAATAACTTTTCAATTGATTATACTTTGCTACCCAGTGGCAAAACTAAACCAAAATGAATTAAAATAAAATTAAATAATGAACAATTACATAGTATTGAACAATCCTTAACTGATGTACAAAGAAGAAAGGTAGACAAAACACTGGTGGAAATTTACTTGTTACATCAGGTATTCCTGATGTGAAAAAGATTATCGAATATTTCCATTACTATTAGCTGCATTAGCGTTCCTACCAACTACAGGATCACTTGCTGGTGGTTATGTTGCATTTGCAAATGCAATAATAAACAAGAAAAAAGCCAATGTAGAATTGGAAGAACAGAAAAGACAATAAAGCAATTAAAAAAAAGGAAAAGGGGCAAAAAAATTCCAAAAAATAATTAGAGAGTAAATGGACCATTGTCATAATTTAACATACAACAGCTAGTTAAACAGTTAAAAATTAAATATTTTTAACATTTTTATGATTGATTAATTACCTAATGAAATAAAAATTTGAAATGTGGAATAGTGAATTTAGATTTACCTGGTCAGCCAGCTGCTCACTAGATTCACAGTTGTTAAACGATATGATCATTGTAAAATAAATAATTTAAGAGGATATATTACATTACATAAAGCTCATCTAATTAGATGTATTAGAAGACATCAAGTCACAAATTTAAATTTGCAAAGAGAATGCCTTTGGAATCAATTACATCGTAAAATTAAAGATCTACTATTGAAAAAATATTTCCATTTCCTAATAATATCTTTGAGAAACAAAAAGCCAGAACTAATAACGAAAATAAACCATTGAAAGAAATGTTTCCATTTTCTACCAATGTATTTGTGAAACAAAAAACTAGAACTAATAAAGAAATATTATTTCCTTTTTATACTAATTTATTTGACAAACCAAGAGACATATGACCAGCAAGAGATTATCTAGTTGATACCACATTTGAAAACAAATTACAAACAATAAATTTTGAAAATAATATAAACTCAACAGAACCTAATCATTTCTTAAATGAGGTAAAACTGAAAATTATAGTAATTGCAGAACATAATCTAAGGATACATTATGGACTGAAAATAACTTTAAGACTTTTTTGGCGGTACCAAATGCGTACTAGCAGAAATTTGGAATTTCCATTCCAAACACAACACTGTAAGCTCACAAATGAAAGAAATATAAATAAAAATTTTTTGATTGGTAAATAATATATTTTATCAAGAATGGGTGACTCTGAAGCACATGGATCAGAATAGACATTAAACAGAATGATTGGTTTACAACTAGTAATTAACTGATATGCTCCACTGAGAGGATCATCTTACACTGAATTATGTGATACAATAGAAAATTTAAAAAACGTGTATTAATGTAACAATAAACATAAAAAAATGTGTTCTTTGGGCTATAACAACTGCTTTGTGCCCTGTAGGAAAAAATCAGAAAGATTTACGAAATATAGGAATTTTGGTCTTAATCTTGAACAGAAACATGAAAAATTTCAGTGTCCTGTAGTAGTTGATGACATTCCAAAAATTGAAAATAAAATTAATGTATCTATTAATGTCTAATCGTTCGATGAAAATGTCATGTGTATCCACTAAAAATTATGAAAATTAAGAAAGAGAACATGTAAATCTCCATTATTTCAAGGAAGAAAATAAAGTGCACTATCATAAAAATATTTATCTAGGCTTGTCCCGAGTCAAATTAATAAACAAGAAGAAGTAACATTCAGTTTTGATATGTGATTACTCCATCTAACTAGTAAAGAAACATTAGATAATCAGCCATCAAGCTGTTTAGTTAACAAACTATTAAAAGTAGAAATGCCAGAGATAGGTTCCTATGTAAATTTTAAAAATTATGAACATATAGAGCAAGCTCCATTCGTTATTTATGCTGATTTTGAAAGTTCATTGTTGAAGATGGACAATTGTCAATCAAATCAAGAAAATTCATATACAATGAAATGTCAAAAACATGAACAAAGTGGTTTCATTTATTACATTAAACTTGTAAATTGACACTATGAAGATCCTGTTGTTTATAGAGAGCAAACTTGTCAAAAAATTTATTGAATATAAAAAAGAGGTTGAAGAAATTGGATAAATTTATTCTGAAATTGAAGAAATGAAACCATTAACTCCTGAAGAACAATCAGATATACAAGATCAAAAAAGTGATATTGTGTAACTGTCACTACTCACCAAAAAATAAAAAGGTTCATCATCATGATCATTTGACTGAAACTATATAATTCCATTAAATAATAAATGTAATTTACAATTAAGACATCTGACTTTTGTACCAATTTATTTACATAATTTATCAGGATATGTTTTGCATCTGTTTGTTAAAGAACTTGGTTATGATAGGAAAGAAATCGATTTAACCAAACAATGAAGACAGATATGTCAGTTATCGTAAGAAGACAGAAAGTTTGAAAATGAGATTTACTGACACCTTTAACATTATGGCTTCTTCACTTGATGAACTTTCGTCAGATTTGAAGAGACATCAGCTAAAAGACAACAAAAAAAATTTCCCAGAAGAGTTATTCGATTTCATGATCAGAAAAGGTGTATATCCATTTGATTACATGGATTCTTGGAAGAAATTTGAAGAGACACAATTACCAGCAAAAGAAGAGTTCCATAATGAACTGTATCGCTGTGAAATAAGTGATGAAGATTATGAACATGCAAAAATAATTTGGAAAAAATTTAATATGAAAAATCTATGAGAATGTCATGATCTATATCTTAAAATTGAAGTACTGTTAATTTTAATGCACCAGGATTCTCTTGGGATGCAATGTTAAAAATTACTAATCAATCTCTGGATTTATTACATGATTATGATATGATATGTTAAAGCGAACAGTAAATTTATGAAGCATTAGATAGTAAAGAGATAAAGAGATATTAAATCATCTAGCCTATTCAGAGGCAAATAATTTATATGGTTATGCTGTGAGTCAATATTTACCATATAGTGGATTAGATGGGTAGATCACATAACTAATGTGGAAGTATTGAATAGGATTGGGGAGAAGAGAAGTTTGTGGCACAGCTTGACCAGAAGAAGGGACCGGTGGGCAGGACATGTTCTGAGGCATCAAGGGATCACCAATTTAGTATTGGAGGGCAGTGTGGAGGGTAAAAATCGTAGAGGGAGACCAAGAGATGAATACACTAAGCCGATTCAGAAGGATGTAGGTTGCAGTGGGTACTGGGAGATGAAGAAGCTTGCACAGGATAGAGTAGCATGGAGAGCTGCATCAAACCAGTCTCAGGACTGAAGACCACAACAACAACAACAACAACAGTAGATTAGAATAGAAAGAACCAGCGAATTTTGATTGTACAAACATAATTGAAATATCAGATACTGCTAAAATTGCATATATTTTCAAAGTAGATTTGGAATATCCAAAAGAACTGCATGATTTACATATAGATTTCGTGCTCGCACCTGAAAATAAAATTGTGCCTGGAACTAAAGAAGCAAGTTGTTGACTACTCTGAATGATACAAATAAATATACAGTTCATTATAGAAATCTTAAGCAGTATTTTTCATCAGGAATGAAATTAACAAACATTTATGGAGTTTTAAAATTTAAACAATCAGATTGGTTTGAAAGTATATAGATATAGATACCCAAATGAGAACTAAAACCAAAAACAATTTTAAAAACGAGTTCTATAAATTGGTGAATAATTCAATCTTTGGCAAGACAATGGAAAATATTAGATATAGAGTAGATATATAATTAGTGTCAAATGGAAAAGAATGTGATAAATTAATAAGCAAATCCAAACTTTAAAGCAATACCTATACTTCATGAAAATCTTGCTGCTATTCATATGAATACGACAAAAATCACATTTAATAAACCATTCTATGTTGGTATGAGCATACTTGATTTATCTAAAAAACTGATGTACGATTTTCACTATAGAATAATGAAACCGAAATATGGAGAAAATATTGAGTTGTGCTATCAAAATATGGACAGTTACATCTATAATATACAAACTGAAGATTTTTATGATGATATGAAATCGATCATTAATAAATTTGAGACTAGTGATTATACTGAAAATAATATGTATGGTATACCACAAGTAAACAAGAAAATTGTAGGAAAAACGAAGGTTGAATGCAATGGAAAAATAATAGCAGAATTTTATGGCTTGAGAGCAAAAATGTATGCTTATGAAGTTGAAGATAAAATAGAGAAAAAAATCTAAATAAGTTAAGAAATGTATTGTCAAAATAGAATAAACTTAGAAGATTATAAAGATGGTATGTTTATCAACTGAGCACACTACAGAAGAATTAATATGATTCAAAGTGAAAACACCAAATATATACAGTTGAACTAAACAAGAAAGTGTTGAGCCCTCATGATGACAAAAGATATGTTTTGGGAAATAAAATGGATACATTGTCTATCATATTGACATTACAAATTATAAAAAAATTTAATAAAGATTTTTCTTTATAAATGGAAGCTCCATATCGTAAGTGTATCGAAAGAGATCAAAAACTAACTGAGTTAGAGATATATGTTTTATGTAATGTTACTGGATGTGAATATTTATATACTAGACATGAAGAAAAAATTTGTACTGAGCTCAATAATGAGTTTAGTATTAGTTTACCAGATAGATATTCTAAATTAATTGCTGACTGGTATTCTCAATTAAATGAAAATGAACAGATGAAATGAAATATAAAGGAATGAAGAAACTTCAAAATAGAAATAATGAATTTCATGACACAGAATCCACAATGTGAAAATTTTGGACTTTCTGATAATGAATTTATTTATTTATTTACTTTTTTTACATTCACCATAGTTCATTTTATTTATTTTCTTACATTCGCTTTTTATAAAATAATATCAAATTTTATTTTCTTATGTTCACCTTTTATTAAAAAAATATTAAATTTTATTTCCTTACAGTCACTCTATGCAAGGAAAATATATTATTTAGAAAATTGGTGAATGTGACATGAAAAAATATTCATTTTTGTTAATTTTCATAAGTAATTAAATGAAACTGAGTTAGACTTGAAAAGAGGCTTATAGTAAGATATTTTGGTAGGTTCTCGGTAAGTCCCAGTGAGGTAGCTCATGAGGTGTGAGTGAGCTAGTGAGCTAGAACTGAGCTAGAACCTACCAAAACATTCTAGTAAGGTCCAACTCCTGATTCAGTTCATTACATGTCTTACTCGAGAATTATATTCCTCACAACCTTAAGCATGCCAACGAATTGTAAGTGCATAGATGCCCTCATATATTCAACCGCAATATATTGGGTTTGACGCCTTAACTTTATCTTGGAGGTACTCAGATTCTGCTATCACAACATGCAACTGCTAAATAAAAAAACTGTAAACCTTCTCAACTGTTTAGAAACACAGGGATGTTCCTTAATCAGCCTATAGAGTGTCTTTGAGGACTATCTTTACATTGTGACTAGCACAATGGCTGTAATAAGGCATGGGGTGCTGGCTCCTTGATACTTCTTTATCCACGAAACCTCCAAAGGATTTCCAGTATCATCCTTTATTTAGAGGACTATTTTTTTCAACCTCCGATCGGTTGCGAAATTAAAACTACAGTCAAAATATAGTGAAACTTTGCGCGGTTGTGTCTTGTGGCTCATTGATCGCGTCACGTCGCACTTTTCAGTTCTGAGCACAGAGGGAACACGTAAAGATGCGTAGAACAATATAATCTCCCGCCTAGTAGTCATAGTTCTCTGGATGTGTAATAACACTTACTTTCTTCTAGGAGCAGACGAGGTTAGTAAGCAATTTTTTTAGAATGTGGATTATATTACAACTAATATAGTTATATTCAATGTGAAGTAACTGCTTTTATATTGATTTCATTCAAGCATAATTACTTTTCCAATCTTTACACCCCAAACCGACCACAAGAGACCCAAGTACGGACTCAAGCCATAAGGTGGTAGCATCTGCCAGAGAGTCGCCCCACTGTTAGTGTGGCGTTCGCATAATAGTCGTGTCTAAGAAGTTTGCAGAACGGCAAGTAGGTAATAGAAGGGGCCAGCGCGATATCCTGCAGGTCAGTAATACAGAGGCCTGTTATGCCAACAACCAGTACCTCATGGACCCAACTCAGCCTACCGAGTTCACCATGCGGCAAAGAGATGGCGCGCCAGTAACGAGGAACTAGAGTGCATGAGCCTGCGGGGGCCGGCGTCAGCCTTGCAGCACTGCGCGGTTGTAAAAGTCGTATACAACACTATTTGTGTTTTCAAAAAAAGTAAACCGTAAGATCGATATTTTTGTGCTTGGCCCCGTATCGCACTGAGTTGAAAATAATAGCACAGATTTCCACAGATGTTCTGATTAAAAGTGTATTGTTAAAGTGTCCATCATCGAAAGACGTAGCTCAAAGTCACACGCGATACGTGAAGTCTTCACAAGTGAAGTAATGTGATTTTCATTACTGATAGATTCATAAAGATTTTGTCCAACAAATAAGTCACGATTTTGGACGAGGGATAACGCGAGTCTAAACCACGTGTCATGAAAGGTAACGCTGCGGAAATTGCTCTGAGCTGTGTCGCTTTGTACATGTCTTATTGCGCCCATTTCTTTCTTTAAGTCTGTGCTAATACGGCACGTGCATTGGCCTCTTGGGAAAGGTGCGTGTGGGTGGACTGAAAGCAGCATAGGTGGTAGCATAATTATTTACGAAGTCGGTGGAGTTCTTTTATCGTGAAATGAAACGTGCGTATGGCATTTTTCGTGCAGTCTGTACTAATATTATAAATGCGAAGGTAATTCTGTCTGTTACGCTTTCACTATTAAACTACTGAACCGATTTTGATAAAATTTGATGTGGAGATAGCTTGAACCCTTAGGAAAACCATAGGCTACTTTAGAAAGTTGTATCTTTTCGAGTATCACGAAAATTTTTAAATATGGTGTATGTGAGTGGCCTGCAGAAGAAGCTGGCGCGATGTCTGGGACTCTTAGTGTTTATACATTATTTTGTGCCTGTGTGTATCCAATATAATAGTCAGCGTGGTTTATGATAATGAATCCCTATCATAACCTGTCATAGCTGGGGAGTTTTCTGGAGATGCAACAATAAACGTGGATGGTAAGCCGGAGAACCATATTTAAAACTTACTACAAGCATCGCAAATGTAAGTCTGATTTAGTGCATAGTTGTAAGAGAGCTCAAGTTAAGAAAGTTACTCGAATCCAAGAAACCTGAGAGCAATCTCATGTCCACCAGAACATGAACGTCAGGCGGACTTACCAGCTACAGAGATATTAGAACCGTCACAAGCCAGTCGCATTTCAGTCGCTGAGCGTCATGCGTCTCTCACAGCTTCCAAGGCGCTTGAAGACTAACAATGACTGCCTCATTTAAAGGCTGAACGGCAGAGACACGGCGTACCTTTACACGTGGAGCGGCTTTTCGTGAGGCTGTATTTGGTTATGATGTATTAACTTACTACGTTAATCATGAATTAGCCGTCCTAGGGGGACAGGTCAAAAATGTAGGTACTGCAACACATTAAAGTGGAAGGGAGGAACGGTTGCTTTGTGTTGCTCTGGTGGCAAAATATCACATCCAGTACTAGGTGAGCCAGAGAAATCCCTAAAAACTACTTCTGCACGAATGTAATGAATCGAGTCATTTTTAAAAATATAATTAGAAAACATAATGCATGCTTTCAGGTTCGACATGTAGATAATAACAGAAACATATTCATTATGTACCTACATGTCAGTTCTGAATATATTCTGTGTACATACCTCTCTTCATCACTATGTATGCAAGTATTAAACTGGGGATCTAGAAACGACAGGCCGGCCGCGGTGGTCTCGCGGTTCTAGGCGCTCAGTCCGGAACTGCGCGACTGCTACGGTCGCAGGTTCGAATCCTGCCTCGGGCATGGATGTGTGTAATGTCCTTAGGTTGGTTAGGTTTAAGTAGTTCTAAGTTCTAGGGGACTGATGACCACAGATGTTAAGTCCCATAGTGCTCAGAACGATTTTTAGAAACGACAGAGAGGCTTCGTCCTACCGTAGCCCTCAGTGGTTTACAATCCCACAACAGGCCTCAGCAGTCCATCAACCCCACCGCCGCCTCACACTGAACCCAGGGTTATTGTACGGTTTGGCCCCCAGTGGACAACCCCCCCCACCCCCCACCCCACCCTCCGCCCTGCGGTATTGCTCATACCACACGAGTGTACCCCAAATAGTTGTGTGGTAAAATAATTATGGTCTACTCGTATGTGGAAACGATGTTTGTGCAGAAATCGCCGACACATTGTAACTGAGGCAGGACAAGGGGAACCAGCCCGCATTCGCCGAGGTAGGTGGAAAACCGCTTAAAAAACCATCCACATGCTGGCCGGCACACCGGACCTCGACACGAATCCGCAGGGCAGTTTCGTGCTGGGGATCAGCACGCCTTCCTGTTCGGGAAGCAGTGCGTTAGACCGCGCAACTAACCGAGCGGGCGCACCAGTGTATGCACATACATCGCGTAAAGTTACTAGCTCTGTTATCACTCAACTGGTGATGCGTGTGCGAAGCAGCGGTTAACAGCTAGTTTTATTTGCCGCAACTTCGGCGACTTACGCGTTGGTGATGATGAGGACAACAGGCACACACACACACACACACACACACACACACAGCCCCAAGTGGGAAAAAATCCCTGCCCTAGCCGGCAATCGAACCCGGGAGCCCAGGATCGAGAATCAGCAACGCTGGCCACAAGACCATGAGCACCTTTCTCCTTCAGTGCGAATGCTGACGGTTTATTTAGAGGAGAACATAGGACAGTATATTTATCAAACAGATTGCATAGTGCAAAAAGGAACTCATAGTCATAAAAGATTACCGAATATGGACCCTTGACATAATGCTTATGGCCGATTACCTGGCGTTGACAGGGTGTGTCTTCATTCAGTCTCTCCACGTTCTCAGTTTCACCCCAGTACGAGGCTGGTGATTCTGACACCCTCAGTATTTCTTTCCAGATTCCAACCAAATTTGGCTGAATTCGTTCCAGGGGCTTAGAATGAGCTTCTTGCGAGCGTACATACAAATGAATGGTATATCACACACATTTTCGCACGTATTTGTATACATGATTCACCCGTATCTCTAGCGAATTTTGTCCTGCAGATTCATTTTTCACGCATCTCATGTTTATGATGTCGTACCTCCTGAAATGTGTGTTGTACAATGACATATTATTTTGGCTATATTCAGCCCATATATGTATAAGTTTAAACGTCTAGCATGATGCGGTAGTTTTTTTCATGCATCTCCGTGTTCATGACGTCTTATCTTCCGAACTATATGTCCAACTACGAAGTATTTTTCTGGTATATTCAGTGGTATACATGAGTACTATCTGTGAGGTGTGTTGTGAGTACAGTTAGTAGTAAAGAAGTAACAAATTGAGACGTCATTTTTCATGCAGCAGTTTTACTGAATGAACAGCGGAAAGGTAGTAAGTGATAAAATTTTTCCTTTTTCCACTATTTGTGAGGGTCGTTAACGAGAAAAACTTTCACGAAGGTTTGAAATCGTGTGTAAAGTTTGTTGCAAGTCACTCAGTGGACTCATTCTCAAATACTGGATGACTAAAACACGGGGATTCACGCATTATGGGATGCACTGTTTTCTCACACCCACCCCTCAGATAGTTATCGGTCCGGCGGTTTAGGAGGAGATGTGGAACATCGAGACACACACACACACACACATATATATATATATATATATATATATATATATATATATATATATATATATACAGGGTGAGTCACCTAACATTACCGCTGGATATATTTCGTAAACCACATCAAATACTGACGAATCGATTCCACAGACCGAACGTAAGGAGAGGGGCTAGTGTAATTGCTTAATACAAACCATAAAAAATTCACGGAAGTATGTTTTTTAACACAAACCCACGTTTTTTTAAATGAAACCCCGTTAGTTTTGTTAGCACATCTGAACATATAAACAAATACGTAATCAGTGCCGTTTGTTGCATTGTAAAATGTTAATTACATCCGGAGATATTATAACCTAAAGTTGACGCTTGAGTACCACTCCTCCGCTGTTCGATCGTGTGTATCGGAGAGCACCGCATTACGTAGGGATCCAAAGGGAACGGTGATGGACCTTAGGTACAGAAGAGACTGGAACAACACATTACGTCCACATGCTAATACCTTTTTATTGGTCTTTTTCACTGACGCACCTGTACATTACCATGAGAGGTGAGGTATACGTACACACGTGGTTTCCGTTTTCAATTACGGAGTGGAATAGAGTGTGTCCCGACATGTCAGGCCAATAGATGTTCAATGTGGTGGCCATCATTTGCTGCACACAATTGCAATCTCTGGCGTAATGAATGTCGTACACGCCGCAGTACATCTGGTGTAATGTCGCCGCAGGCTGCCACAATACGTTGTTTCATATCCTCTGGGGTTGTAGGCACATCACGGTACACATTCTCATTTAACGTACCCCACAGAAAGAAGTCCAGAGGTGTAAGATCAGGAGAACGGGATGGCCAATTTACGCGTCCTCCACGTCCTATGAAACGCCCGTCGAACGTGTACCTCACCCCTCATGGTAATGTACATGTGCGTCAGTGAAAAAGACCAATAAAAAGGTGTTAGCATGTGGACATAATGTGCTGTTCCAGTCTCTTCTGTACCTAAGGTCCATCACCGTTCCCTTTGGATCCCTACGTAATTCGGTGCTCTCCGATACACACAATCGAACAGCGGAGGAGTGGTACTCAAGCGTCAACTTTAGGTTACAATATCTCCGGATGTGATCAACATTTTACAATGCAACAAACGGCACTGATTACGTATTTGTTTATATGTTCAGATGTGCTAAGAAAACTAACGGGGTACTAATTAAAAAAACGTAGGTTTGTGTTAAAAAACATACTTCCGAGCAATTTCTTAAGGTTTGCATTAACCAGTTACACTAGCCCCTCTCCTCACGTTCGGTCTGTGGCATCCGTTCGTCAGTATTTGATGAGGTTTACGAAATGTATCCAGCGGTAACGTTAGGTGACTCACCCTGTATACAGGGTGGTCCATTGATAGTGACCAGGCCAAATATCTCACGAAATAAGCATCAAACAAAAAAACTACAGAGAACGAAGTTCATCTAGCTTGAAGGGGGAAACCAGATGGCGCTATGGTTGGCCCACTAGATGGCGCTGCCATAGGTCAAACGGATATCAACTGCGTTTTTTTAAAATAGGAACTCCCATTTTTTATTACGTTTTCGTGTAGTACGTAAGGAAATATGAATGTTTTAGTTGGACCACTTTTTTCGCTTTTTTATAGATGGCGCTGTAATGTTCCATCATCTTTCGGGCGTGCACTCGGGACAGCGACAATTCTTCTTGCGATATTTCGGCTAGAAACCTCCCATCCATCTTCACGGCGAGTCAGAGACTGAGTTCGTAGCATTTGCGCGTGCCTATTTAATCGGAGAGTCACGTGATACAAAGCTGCTGAGGATTGATAGCACATGCGTCAAAGATATCAAAGTCGCCACTACTGCACTAGTCATCGATAAGATGTGTATAGCAAAGATAAACATATAAGTGCAAAGTGCAAACAAAATAGTGCTGCTGCGAATCCACCATGCTTGTAAATAAATAATTAATCTTTAAAAGTGATAACATCTGTCGGAAGTGAAGATGCAGAAATTCTTTCCGAACGAAGGTGTGAAATAAGCGGTTTCCAAGCATTGTCAAGATGAAATCCTTCGTCACGGTTTAGCAGGTTGTCGGCTAGTTGTATTTCTACAGCTTCCTTAACAACTGAGTCCCAGAAAGATGAAGCAGTAGTTAAAATCTTAACATCCTTATAATCCATGGCATGGGCAGTAGAAATGCAATGTTCAGCAACTGCTGATTTGTTGGACTGAAGAAGACGTGTGTACCGCTGGTGTTCGACGCATCGTTCCTGTACAGTGCGCGTGGTTTGCCCTATGTAACGCTTGCCACACTCACAAGGGATTTCATTTCTTTCTTTCTGCATCTTCACTTCCGACAGATGTTACCACTTTTAAAGATTAATTATGTATTTACAAGCATGGTGGGTTCGCAGCAGCACTATTTTGTTTGCACTCTGCGATTATATGTTTATCTATGCTATATACATCTTATCGATGACTAGTGCAGTAGTGGCGACTTTGATATCTTTGACGCATGTGCTTTCAATCCTCAGCAGCTTTGTATCACGTGACTCTCCGTATAAACAGGCACGCGCAAACGCTATGCACTCAGTCTCTGACTCGCCTTGAAGATGGCTGGGAGGTTTCTAGCCGAAATATCGCAAGAAGAATTGTCGCTGTCCCGAGTGCACGCCTGAAAGATAATGGAACATTATGTCCGCCGGGAAAACTTCAAGAATCACACGGTGCTGTAATAGTCGCAAACGTATAAGTACGTGGTATCACGCAACATTCCGACAGTGCGGACGGCATTTGCTTCGTGATACATTACCTGTGTTAAAATGGACCGTTTACCAACTCCAGAAAAGGTCTATATCGTGTTGATGTATGGCTATTGTGATCAAAATGCCCAATGGGCGTGTGCTATGTATGCTGCTCGGTATCCTGGACGACATTATCCAAGTGTCCGGACCGTTCGCCGGATAGTTACGTTATTTAAGGAAACAGGAAGTGTTCAGCCACATGTGAAACGTCAACCACGACCTGCAACAAATGATGATGCCCAAGTAGGTGTTTTAGCTGCTGTTGCGGATAATCCGCACATCAGTAGCAGACAAATTGCGCGAGAATCGGGAATCTCAAAAACGTCGGTGTTGAGAATGCTACATCAACATCGATTGCACCCATCCCATATTTCTATGCACCAGGAATTGTATAGCGACGACTATGAACGTCATGTACAGTTCTGCCACTGGGCACAAGAGAAATTACGGGACGATGACAGATTTTTTGCACGCGTTCTATTTAGCGGCTAAGCGTCATTCACCAACAGCGGTAATGTAATCCGGCATAATATACACTATAAGGCAACGGAAAATCGACGATGGCTGCGACTTGGCGGGTTAATGTATGGTGCGGCATTATGGGAGGAAGGTTAATTGGCCCCCATTTTATCAATAGCAATCTAAATGGTGCAATGTATGCTGTTCTACCAATGTTACTACAAGATGTTTCACTACATGACAGAATAGCCTTCCAACATGATGGATGTCCGGCACATAGCTCACGTGTGGTTGAAGCAGTATTGAATAGCATATTTCATGACAGGTGGATTGGTCGTCAAAGCAGCATAGCACGGCCCGCACGTTCACCGGATCTGACGTCCGCGAATTTCTTTCTGTGGGGAAAGTTGAAGGATATTTGCCATCGTGATCCACCGACAATGCCTGACAGCATGCGTCAGTGCATTGTCAATTTCATGTGTGAACATTACGGAAGGTGAATTACTCGCTGTTTAGAGGAATGTCGTTACACATATTGCCAAATGCATTGTTGACGGACATCATTTAGAGCATTTATTGCATTAATGTGGTATTTACAGGTAATCACACTGTAACAACATGCGTTCTCAGAAATGATAAGTTCACAAAGGTACATGTATCACATTGGAACAACCGAAATAAAATGATCAAACATACCTACGTTCTCAATTTTAATTTAAAAACCCTACCTGTTACAAACTGTTCGTCTAAAATTGAGAGCCATACGTTTGTGACTATTACAGCGCCATCTATCACAAAGCGAAAAAGTGCTCCAACTAAAACATTCATATTTCTCTACGTACTACACAAATATGTGTCAAAAAATGGGGGTTCCTATTTGAAAAAACGCAGTTGATATCCGTTTGACCCACGGCAGCGCCATCTAGCGGGCCAACCATAGCGCCATCTGGTTTCCCCCATTAAGTTAGACAAGTTTCATTCTTTGTAGTTTTTTCGTTTGACGCTTATTTCGTGAGATATGTGGCCCAGTCACGCTCAATGTACCACCCTGTATATATATATATATATATATATATATATATATATATATATATATATATATATATATACATGTGTGTGTGTGTGTGTGTGTGTGTTTTCGGAATGTGGTGCTACAGAAGAATGCTGAAGATAAGGTGGGTAGATCACGTAACTAATGAGGAGGTATTGAATAGGATTGGAGAGAAGAGAAGTTTGTGGCAGAACTTGACTAGAAGAAGGGATCGGTTGGTAGGCCATGTTTTGAGGCATCAAGGGATCACACATTTAGCATTGGAGGGCACCGTGGAGGGTAAAAATCGTAGAGGGAGACCATGAGATCAATACACTAAGCAGATTCAGAAGGATGTAGGTTGCAGTAGGTACTGGGAGATGAAGAAGCTTGCACAGGATAGAGTAGCATGGAGAGCTGCATCCAACCAGTCTCAGGACTGAAGACCACAACAACAACAACAATGTTCAATGTGTAGGTCCATGGGATACAGTAAACCTGAACTGGTGCATCGGAATCTAATACTGGTCTCCCAGGAGCCGCTCAAAGCACAAACTCTTAGAAGATTCGCTCTTCTTGTACTTAAGTCGGCATTGTCCCTTTTGTATTCAATCCCAATACAATTTCTGTGTTTCATGGTCAATGTGAAGGTCCAAGAGATACAGTAAACCTGCACTGGTGCATCGGAATCTAATACTGTTCTCCCAGGAGCCGCTCAAAGCACAAACTCTTAGAAGTTTCCCTCTTCTTGTGCTTAAGCCAGCGTTGTCCCTTTTGTATTCAATCCCGATGCGATTTCCGTGTTTCATGGTCATTGCGAAGGTCCGAGGGATACAGTAAACCTGCACTGGTGCATCGGAATATAATACTGGTCTCCAAGGAGCCGCTCAAAGCACAAACCCTTAGAAGATTCACTCTTCTTGTACTTAAGTCGGTATTCAGCTTTTAATATTAAATCCTGATGCGATTTCTGTGATTCATGGTCAATGTGTAGGTCCAACGGATACAGTAAACCTGCACTGGTGCATAGCAATCTAATACTGGTCTGCCAGGAGACGCTCAAAGCACAAACTCTTAGAAGATTGACTCTTCTTGTACTTAAGACGGCATTGTCCCTTTTGTATTCAATCCCAATGCAACTTCTGTGTTTCATGTCCAATGCGAAGGTCCAAGAGATACAGTAAACCTGCACTGGTGCATCGTAATCTAATACTGGTCTCCCAGGAGCCGCTCAAAGCACAAACTCTTAGAAGATTCACTCTTCTTGTACTTAAGTCGGCATTGTGCCTTTGTATTCAATCCCGATGCAATTTCTGTGTTTCATGGTCAATGTGAAGGTCCAAGGGACACAGTAAATTTGCACTGCCCCAACGGAATCTAATACTGGTCTCCCAGGAACCGCTCAAAGCACAAACTCTTAGAAGACTCACTCTTCTTGTACTTTAGTCGGCATTGTGCCTTTTGTATTCAATCCCGATGCGATTTCTGTGTTTCGTGGTCAATGTGAAGGTCCAAGGGATACAGTAAACCGGCACTGGTGCATCGGAATCAAATACTGGTCTCCCAGTAGCCGCTCAAAGCACAAACTCGTAGAAGATTCACTCTTCTTGTACTTAAGTCGGCATTGTGCCTTTTCCATTCAATCCCGGTGCAATTTCTGTGCTTCATGGTCAATGTGAAGGTCCAAGGGATACAGTAAACATGCACTGGTGCATCAGAATCTAATACTGGTCACCCAGGAGCCGCTCAAAGCACAAACTCCTAGAACATTCACTCTACTTGCCCTTAAGTCGGCATTGTGCCTTTGGATTCATTCCCGATGCAATGTCTGTATTTCATGGTCAATGTGAAGGTCCAAGGGATACAGTAAATCTGCATTGGTGCACCGGAATCTAATACTGGTCTCCCAAGAGCCAAACAAAGCACAAATTCTGCGAAGTTTCATTCTTCTTGTACTTAAGTCGCCATTGTGCCTTTTGTATTAAATCCCGATACGATTTCTGTGATTCATGGTCCATGGAAAGGTCCATGGGATACAGTAAACCTGCACTGGTGCATCGTAATCTAATACTGGTCTCCCAGGAGCCGCTCAAAGCACAAACTCTTAGAAGATTCACTCTTCTAGTACTTAAGTCAGCATTGTGCCTTTTGTATTCTATCCCGATGCATTATCTGTGTTTCAAGGTCAATGTAAAGGTCCAAGGGATACAGTAAATCTGCACTGCTCCAACGGAATCTAAAACTGGTCTCCCAATAATCGCTCAAAGCTCAAACTCCTAGGAGATTCTCTCTTCTTGTACTTAAGTCGGCATTGTCCCTTTTGTATTCAATCCCGACGCGATTTCTGTGTTTCATGGTCAATGTGAAGGTCCAAGGGATACCGTAAACCTGCATTGTTGCATCCGAATCTAATACTGGTCTCCCAGGAGCCGCGCAAAGTCCAAACTCGTAGAAGATTCACTCTTCTTGTACTTAAGTGAGCATTGTGCATCTTCCATTCAATCCCGATGCAATTTCTGTGCTTCATGGTCAATGTGAAGGTCCGAGGGATACAGTAAAGCAGCACTGGTACATCGGAATCTAATACTGGTCGCCCAGGAGCCACTCAAAGCACAAACTCCTAGAAGATTCACTCTACTTGTACGTAAGTCAGCATTCTGCCTTTTTTATTCATTCCCGATGCAATTTCTGTGTTTCATGGTCAATGTGAAGTTCCAAGGGATACAGTAAATCTGCACTGGTGCTTCGGAATCTAATACTGGTCTGCCAAGAGCCGCTCATAGCACAAACTCTTAGAAGATTCACTCTTCTTGTACTTAAGTCGGCATTGTGCCTTTTGTATTCAATCCCGATGCGATATCGGTGTTTCATGGTCAATGCGAACCTCGAAGGTATACAGTAAACCTGCACTGGTGGTTTGTAATCTAATACTGGTCTCCCAGGAGCCGCTCAAAGCACAAACTCTTAGAAAATTCACTCTTCTTGTACTTTAGTCGGAATTATGCCTTTTGTATTCAATCCCGATGCGATTTCTATGTTTCGTGGCTAATGTGAAGGTCCAATGGATACAGTAAATCTGCAATGGTGCCTCGGAATCTAATACTGATTTCCCAGCAGCCGCTCAAACACAAACTCTTAGAAGTTTCACTCTTCTTGTACTTAAGTCGGCATTGTGCCTGTTGTATTCAATCTCGATGCGATTTCTGTGTTTCATGGTCTATGTGAACGTCCAACGAATACAGTAAACCAGCACTGGTGCATCGGAATCCAACACTGGTCTCTCAGGAGACGCTCAAAGCACAAACTCCTAGAAGATTCACTCTTCTTGTACTTAAGTCGGCATTGTGCCATTTGTATTCAATCCCGATGCGATTTCTGAGTTTTATTGTTAATGTGAAGGTCCAAGGGATACAGCAAACCGGCACTGGTGCATCGTAATCTAATACTGGTCTCCCAGGAGGCGCAAAAACAAAAATTCTTAGAAGTTTCACACTTCTTGTACTTAAGTCGGCATTGTGCCTTTGTATTCAATCCCATTGAGATTTCGATGTTTCATGGTGTACGTGAAGATCCAAGGGATACTGTAAACCTGCACTGGTGCATCAGAATCTAACACTGGTCTCCCAAGAGCGGCTCAGAGCAAATCCTCTTAGAAGATTCACTCTTCTTGTACTTAAGTCGGCATTGCCCCTTTTGTATTCAATCCCGAAGCGATTTCTGTGTTTCATGGTCAATGTGAAGGTCCATGGGATACAGTAAACCTGACCTGGTGCATCGGAATCTAATACTGGTCTCCCAGGGGCCGCTCAAAGCACAAACTCCTAGAACATTCACACTACTTGCCCTTAAGTCGGCATTGTGCCTTTGGATTCATTCCCGATGCAATTTCTGTCTTTCATGGTCAATGTGAAGGTCCAAGGGATACAGTAAATCTGCATTGGTGCACCGGAATCTAATACTGGTCTTACAAGAGCCGATCAAAGCACAAACTCTGCGAAGTTTCAAACTTCTTGTACTTAAGTCGCCATTGTGCCTTTTGTACTGAATCCCGATACGATTTCTGTGATTCATGGTCCATGGGAAGGTCCATGGGATACCGTAAACCTGCACTGGTGCATCGTAATCTAATACTGGTCTCCCAGGAGCCGCTCAAAGCACAAACTTTTAGAAGATTCACTCTTGTAGTACTTAAGTCAGCATTGTGCCTTTTGTATTCTATCCTGATGCGTTATCTGTGTTTCATGGTCAATGTGAAGGTCCAAGGGATACAGTAAATCTGCACTGCTCCAACGGAATCTAATACTGGTCTCCCAGGAACCGCTCAAAACTCAAACTCTTAGGAGATTCTCTCTTCTTGTACCTAAGTCGGCATTGTCCCTTTTGTATTCAATCTCGATGCGGTTTCTGTGTTTCATTGTCAATGTGAAGGTCCAAGGGATACAGTAAACTTGCACTGGTGCATCGGAATCTAATACTGGTCTCCCAGGAGCCGCGCAAAGCCCAAACTCGTAGAAGATTCACTCTTCTTGTACTTAAGTCAGCATTGTGCATCTTCCATTCAATCCCGATGCAATTTCTGTGCTTAATGGTCAATGTGAAGGTCCGAGGGGTACAGTAAACCAGCACTGGTGCATTGGAATCTAATACTGGTCTCCCAGGAGCCACTCAAAGCACAAACTCCTAGAAGATTCACTCTACTTGTACGTAAGTCAGCATTCTGCCTTTTTTATTCATTCCCGATGCAATTTCTGTGTTTCATGGTCAATGTGAAGTTCCAAGGGATACAGTAAATCTGCACTGGTGCTTCGGAATCTAATACTGGTCTCCCAGGAGCCGCGCAAAGTCCAAACTCGTAGAAGATTCACTCTTCTTGTACTTAAGTCAGCATTGTGCATCTTCCATTCAATCCCGATGCAATTTCTGTGCTTCATGGTCAATGTGAAGGTCCGAGGGACACAGTAAACCAGCAATGGTGCCTCGGAATCTAATACTGGTTTCCCAGCAGCCACTCAAACACAAACTCTTAGAAGTTTCACTCTTCTTGTACTTAAGTCGGCATTGTGCCTGTTGTATTCAATCTCGATGCGATTTCTGTGATTCACGGTCAATGTGACGGTCCAAGGGATATACTAAACCAGCACAGGTGCATCGAAATCTAATATTGGTCTCCCAGGAGCCGTTAAAAGCACAAACTCTTAGAAGATTCGCTCTTCGTGTAATTAAGTCGGCAATGTCCCTTTTTAATTCAATCCCGATGCGATTTCTGTGTTTCATGGTCAATGTGAAGGTCCAAGGGATACAGTAAACCTCCACTGGTCCATCGTAATCTAATACTGGTCTCCCCAGAGCCGCTCAAAGCACAAACTCTTAGAAGATTCACTCAACTTGTACTTAAGTCGGCATTGTGCCATTTGTATTCAATCCCGATGCGTTATCGGTGTTTCATGGTCAATGCGAACGTCGAAGGGATACAGTAAACCT
Source organism: Schistocerca serialis cubense (assembly GCF_023864345.2). NCBI lineage: Eukaryota > Metazoa > Arthropoda > Insecta > Orthoptera > Acrididae > Schistocerca > Schistocerca serialis. The sequence continues at coordinate 794,568,712 of NC_064642.1, read as the reverse complement.
GCACTGGTGCTTCGGAATCTAATACCGGTCTTCCACGAGCCGCTCAAAGCACAAACTCTTAGGAGATTCACTCTTCTTGTACTTAAGTCTTCATTGTGCCTTTTCTATTCAATCCCGATAAGATTTCTGTGTTTCATGGTCTATGTGAACGTCCAACGAATACAGTAAACCAGCACTGGTGCATCGGAATCCAACACTGGTCTCTCAGGAGACGCGCAAAGCACAAACTCTTAGAAGATTCACTCTTCTTGTACTTAATTCGGCATTGTGCCTTTTGTATTCGATCCCGACGCGATTTCTGTCTTTCATGGTGAATGTGAAGGTCGAAGGGATACACTAAAACGCCGCTGGTGCATTGGAATCTGATACTGGCCTCCCAGGAGACGCTCAAAGCACAATCTCTTAGAACATTCACTGTTCTTGTACTTAAGTCGGCATTGTGCATTTTGTATTCATTCCCGATGCGATTTCTGTGTTTTATTGTTAATGTGAAGGCCCAAGGGATACAGCAAACCGGCACTGGTGTATCGTAATCTAATACTGGTCTCCCAGGAACCGCAAAAACAAAAATTCTTAGAAGTTTCACTCTTCTTGTACTTAAGTCAGGATTGTGCCTTTGGATTCATTCCCGATGCAATTTCTGTATTTCATGGTCAATGTGAAGGTCCAAGGGATACAGTAAATCTGCATTGGTGCACCGGAATCTAATACTGGTCTTACAAGAGCCGATTACAGCACAAACTCTGCGAAGTTTTAATCTTCTTGTACTTAAGTCGCCATTGTGCCTTTTGTATTGAATCGCGATACGATTTCTGTGATTCATGGTCCATGGGAAGGTCCATGGGATACAGTAAACCTGCACTGGTGCATCGTAATCTAATACTGGTCTCCCAGGAGCATTCAAAGCACAAACTCCTAGAAGATTCACTCTACTTGTACGTAAGTCAGCATTCTGCCTTTTTTATTCATTCCCGATGCAATTTCTGTGTTTCATGGTCAATGTGAAGTTCCAAGGGATACAGTAAATCTGCACTGGTGCTTCGGAATCTAATACTGGTCTCCCATGAGCCGCTGAAGGCACAAACTCTTAGAAGATTCACTCTTCTTGTACTTAAGTCGGCATTGTGACTTTTGTATTCAATCCCGATGCGATTTCTGTGTTTCGTGGCTAATGTGAAGGTCCAAGGGATACAGTAAACCTGCAATGGTGCCTCGGAATCTAATACTGGTTTCCCAGCAGCCGCTCAAACACAAACTCCCAGAAGATTCACTCTTCTTGTACTTTGGTCGGCATTGTGCCTTTTGTATTCAATCTAGATGCGATTTCTGTGATTCACGGTCAATGTGAAGGTCCAAGGGATATACTAAACCTGCACAGGTGCATCGAAATCTAATATTGGTCTCCCAGGAGCCGTTCAAAGCACAAACTCTTAGAAGATTCACTCTTCGTGTAATTAAGTCGGCATTGTCCCTTTTTAATTCAATCCCGTTGCGATTTCTGTCTTTCATGGTCAATGTGAAGGTCCAAGGTATACAGTAAACCTGCACTGGTGCATCGCATTCTAATACTGGCCTCCCAGGAGCTGCTCAAAGCACAATCTCTTAGAACATTCACTCTTCTTGTACTTAAGTCGGCATTGTGCATTTTGTATTCAATTCCGATGCGATTTCTGTGTTTCATTGTTAATGTGAAGGTCCAAGGGATACACCAAACCGGCACTGGTGCATCGTAATCTAATACTGGTCTCACAGCAGCCGCAAAAACAAACATTCGTAAAAGTTTCACTCTTCTTGTACTTAAGTCGGCATGGTGCCTTTGTATTCAATCCCAATGAGATTTCGGTGTTTCATGGTGTACGTGAAGATCCAAGGGTAACTGTAAACCTGCACTGGTGCATCAGAATCTAACACTGGTCTCCCAGGAGCGGCTCAGAGCACAATCCCTTAGAAGATTCACTCTTCTTGTACTTAAGTCGGCATTGCCCCTCTTGTATTCAATCCCGAAGCGATTTCTGTGTTTCATGGTCAATGAGAAGGTCCAAGGGATAAAGTAAACGTGCACTGGTGCATCGGAATCTAATACTGGTCTCCCAGGAGCCGCTCAGAGCACAAACACTTAGAAGATTCACTCTTCTTGTACTTAAGTCGGCATTGTGCATTTTCTATTCACTCCCGAAGCGATTTCTGTGTTTCATGGTCAATGTAAAGGTCCAAGGGATACAGTAAACCTGCACTGGTGCATCGGAATGTAATACTGGTCTCCCTGGTGCCGCTCAAAGCACAAACTCTTAGAAGAATCACTCTTCATGTGCTTAAGTCGGCATTGTGCCTTTTGTATTCATTCCCGATGTAATTTCAGTGTTACATGGTCAATGTGAAGGTCCATGGGATACAGCAAACCTGCACTGGTGCAATGGAATCTAATACCGGTCTCCCAGGAGCCGCTCAAACCACAAAGCCTTAGAAGATTCACTCTCCTTGTACTTAAGTCGGCATTGTGCCTTTTCTATTCAATCTCGATGCAATTTCTGTGTTTCATCGTAAATGTGAAGGTCCAAGGGATACAGTAAACCTGCACTGGTGCATCGGAATCTAATACTGGTCTCCCAGGAGCCGCTCAAAACACAAATTCTTATAAGATTCAGTCTTCTTGTATTTATGTCGCTACTGTGCCTTTTGTATTCAATCCCGTTGCGATTTCTGTGTTTCATGGTCAATGTGAAGTTCCAACTGATACAGTAAACCTGCACTGGTGCATCGGAATCTAATACCGGTCTCCCAGGAACCGCTCAAAGCACTAAATCTTAGAAGATTCACTCTCCTGGGACTTAAGTCGGCATTGTGCCTTTTGTATTCAATCCCGATGCGATTTCTGTGTTTCATGGTCAATGTGAAGTTCCAACTGATACAGTAAACCTGCACTGTTGCATCGGAATCTAATACCGGTCTCCCAGGAACCGCTCAAAGCACTAACTCTTAGAAGATTCACCCTTCTTGTACTTAAGTCGGCATTGTGCTATTTGTATTCAATCCCGATGCGATTTCTATGTTTCATGGTCAATGTGAAGGTCCAAGTGATACAGTAAACCTGCACTGTTGCATTGGAATCCAATACAGGTCTCCCAGGAGACGCTCAAACCACAAAGTCTTAGAAGATTCACTCTCCTTGTACTTAAGTCGGCGTTGTGCATTTTGTATTCAATTCCGATGTGATTTCTGTGTTTCATGGTCAATGTGAAGGTCCAACTGATACAGTAAACCTGCACTGGTGCATCGGAATCTAATACTGGTCTCCCAGAAGCCCCTCAAACCACAAACCCTTAGATGATTCACTCTTCTTGTATTTATATTGGCATTGTCCCTTTTGTATTCAATCCCGATGCGATTTCTGTGTTTCATGGTCAATGTTAATGTTCAAGGGATACAGTACACGTCCATTGGTGCATCTAAATTTAGTACTGGTCTTCAGGAGCCGCTCATGGCACATACTCTTAGAAGACTCACTCTTCTTGTACTTAAATCGGCATTGTGCCTATTGTATTCAATCTCGATGCGATTTCTGTGTTTCATGGTCAATGTGACGGCCAGGGGACACAGTGAACCTACACAGGTGCATCGGAATCAAATACTGGTCGCCCAGGAGCCGCTCAAAGTACAAACTCTTAGAAGTTTCACTGTTCTTGTACTTAAGCCGGCATTGTGCCTTTTGTATTCAATCCCGATGCGATTTCTGTGTTTCATGGTCAAGGTGAACGTCCAAGGGATACAGTAAACCTGCACTGGTGCATCGGAATCCAATACTGGTCTATCAGGAGCCCCTCAAGCCATAAACTCTTGGAAGATGCACTCTTCTTGTATTTATATCTGCATTGTCCATTTTGAATTCAATCCCGATGTAATATCTGTGTTTCATGGTCAATGTGATGGTCCAAGGGACACAGTAAATCTGGACTGGCGCATCGGAATCCAATACTGGTCTCTCAGGAACCGCTCAAAGCACAAGTTCTTAGAAGATTCACTCTTCTTGTATTTATATCTGCATTGTGCTTTTTGAATTCAATCGCGATGCGATTTCTGTGTTTCATGGTCAATGTGAAGGTCCAGGGGATACAGTAAACCTGCACTGGTGCATCGCAAACTAATACTGGTCTCCCAGGAGCCGCTCAAATCACAAACTTTTAGAAGATTCACTCTTCTTGTACTTAAGTCGGCATAGTGCCTTTTGAGTTCACTGCCGGTGAGATTTCTGTGTTTCACGGTCAATGTGAAGGTCCAAGGGATACAGTAACTCTGCACTGGTGCACCGGAATATAATACTGGTCTCCCAGGAGCCGCTTAGAACACAAATTCTTATAAGATTCAGTCTTCTTGTACTTATGTCAGCATTGTGCCGTTTGTGTTCAATCCTGATGCGATTTTTGTATATCATGGTCAATGTGAAGGACAAACTGATACGGTAAACCTGCACTGGTGCATCGGAATCTAATACTGGTTTCCCAGAAGCCCCTCAAACCACAAACTCTTGGAAGATTCGCTCTTCTTGTATTTGTATCTGCATTGTCCATTTTGAATTCAATCCCGATGCAATTTCTGTGTTTCATGGTCAATGTGATGGTCCAAGGGACACAGTAAATCTGGACTGGCGCATCGGAATCTAATACTGGTCTCTCAGGAGCCGCTCAAAGCACAAGTTCTTGGAAGATTCACTTTCCTTGTATTTTAGTCGGCATTGTGCTTTTTGAATTAAATCGCGATGCGATTTCTGTGTTTCATGGTCAATGTGAAGGTCCAGGGGATACAGTAAACCTGCACTGGTGCATCGCAATCTAATACTGGTCTCCCAGGAGGCGCTCAAATCACAAACTTTTAGAAGATTCACTCTTCTTGTACTTAAGTCGCCATCGTGCCTTTTTCATTCAATCCCGATGCGATTTCTGCGTTTCATGGTCAATGTGAAGGTCCAAGGGATGCAGTATACCTGCACTGGTGCATCGGAATCTAATACTGGTCTCCCGGGAGTTGCTCAAAGCACAAACTCTTAGAGGATTAACTCTTCTTGTACTTAAGTCGGCATTGTACCTTTTGAGTTCTATCCCGATGCGATTTCTGTGCTTCATGATCAATAAGAACGTCTAAGGGATACGGTACACCTACTCTGGTGCATCACAATCTAATACTGGTCTCCCAGAAGCCGCTCAAAGCACAACCTCTTAGATTATTCACTCTTCTTGTACTTATGACGGCATTGTGCCTTTTGTATTTAATCTCGATGACATTTCTGTGTTTCATGGTCAATGTGAAGGTCCAAGCGATGCAGTACACCTGCACTGGTGCATCGGAATCTAATACTGGTCTCCCAGGAGAGGCTCAAATCACAAACTCTTAGAGGATTCACTCCTCTTGTAATTAAGTCGGCAATGTGCGTTTAGTATTCAATCCCGATGCAATTTCTGTGTCTCATGGTCAATGTAAAGGTCCAGGGGATTCAGTAAATCTGCACAGGTGCACCGGAATCTAATACTGGTCTCCAGGCGCCGCTCATGGCACAAAATCTTAGAAGTTTCAATCTTCTTTTACTTAAGTCGGCATTATGCCTGTTGTATTCAATCCCGATGCGATTTCTGGGTTTCATGGTCAACGTGAACGTCCAAGGGATGCAGTATACCTGCACTGGTGCATTGGAATCTAATAATGGTCTCCCAGGAACCGCTCAAATCACAAACTCTTAGAAGATTTACTCTTCTTGTACTTAAGTCGCCATTGTTCCTTTTTTATTCAATCCTGATGCGATTTCTGCGTTTCATGGTCAATGTGAGTATCCAATTGATACAGTACACCTGCACTGGTGCATCGGAAACTAATACTGGTCTCCAGGCATCGCTCATGGCACAATCTCTTAGAAGTTTCACTCTTCTTGTACTTAAGTCGGCATTGTGCCTTTTGAGTTCCATCCCGATCCGATTTCTGTTTTTCATGGTCAATGTGAACGTCCAAGGGATACAATAAACCTGCACTGGTACATCGGAATGTAATACTGGTCTCCCCGGAGCCCCTCAAACCACAAACGCTTAGAAGAGTCACACTTGTTATATTCATATCGGCATTGTCCATTTTGTATTCAATCCCGTATGAATTTCTGTGTTTCATGGTCAATGTGATGGTCCAAGGGACACAGTAAACCTACACTGGTGCATCGCAATCTAATACTGGTCTCCCAGGAGCCGCTCAAATTACAAACTTATAGAAGACTCACTCTTCTTGTACTTAGGTCGGCATTGTGCCTTTTGAGTTCAATCCCGATGAGATATCTGTGTTTCATGGTTAAATTGAAGGTGCAAGGGATACAGTAAACCTGCACTGGTGCAACGGAATCTAATACTGTTCTCCCAGGAGCCGCTCAAAGCACAACCTCTTAGAGGATTCCTTCTTCTTATACTTATGTCAGCATTGTGCCATTTGTATTCAATCCCGATGCGATTTCTGTGTTTCATGGTCAATGTGAAGGTCCAAGGGGTGCAGTACACCTGCATGGGTGCATCGGAATATAATACTGGTGTCCCAGGAGATGCTCAAATCACAAACTCTTAGAAGATTCACTCCTCTTGTACTTAAGTCGGCATTGTGCGTTTTGTATTCAATCCCGATGCGATTTCTGTGTTTCATGGTCAATGTGAAGGTCCAAGGGATGCAGTAAATCCGCACTGGTGCACCGGAATCTAATACTGCTCTCTCAGGAGCCGCTGAAATTACAAACTTTTAGAAGACTCACTCTTCTTGTACTTAGGTCGGCATTGTGCCTTTTGAGTTCAATCCCGATGAGATATCTGTGTTTCATGGTTAAATTGAAGGTGCAAGGGATACAGTATACCTGCACTGGTGCATCGGAATCTAATACTGTTCTCCCAGGAGCCGCTCAAAGCACAACCTCTTAGAGGATTCCTTCTTCTTATACTTATGTCAGCATTGTGCCATTTGTATTCAATCCCGATGCGATTTCTGTGTTTCATGGTCAATGTGAAGGTCCAAGGGGTGCAGTACACCTGCATGGGTGCATCGGAATATAATACTGGTGTCCCAGGAGATGCTCAAATCACAAACTCTTAGAAGATTCACTCCTCTTGTACTTAAGTCGGCATTGTGCATTTTTAATTCAATCCCGATGCGATTTCTTTGTTTCATGGTCAATGTGAAGGTCCAAGCGATACAGTTAACCTGCACTGGTGCATCGGAATCTATTACTGGTCTCCAGAAGACGGTCATGCCAGAAACTCTTAGATCTTTCACTCTTCTTGTACTTAAGTCGATATTGTGCCTTTTGTATTCAATTCCGATGCGATTTCTGTGTTTCATGTTCAATGTGAACGTCCAAGGGATACAGTAAACCTGCACTGGTGCCTCTGAAACTAATACTTGTCTCCCAGGAGCCGCTCAAAGCACAATCTCTTAGAGGATTCACTTTTCTTGTACTTATGTCGGCATTGTGCCTTTTGTATTCAAACCCGATGCCATTTCTGTGTTTCATGGTCAATGTGAAGATCAAATGGATGCAGTACACCTGCACTGGTGCATCGGAATCTAATACTGGTCTCCCAGGAGCCGCTCATAGTAGAAACTCTTAGAGGATTCACTCTTCTTGTACTTAAGTCGGCATTAAGCCTTTTTTATTGAATGCGGATGCGATTTTTGTGTTTCATGGTGAATGTGAAGGTCCAAGGGAAACAGTTAACCTGCACTGGTCCATCGGAATCTAATACTGGTCTCCAGGAGCCACTCGTGGCACAAACTCTTAGAAGTTTCACTCTTCTTGTACTTAAGTCGGCATTGTGCCTTTTGTATTCTATCCCGATGCGATTTCTGTGTTTCATTGTCAATGTGAACGTCCAAGGGATACAGTAAACCTGCACTAATGCATCGAAATCTAATACTGGTATCCCAGGAGCCCCTCAAACCATAAACTCTTAGAAGACTCACTCTTCTTGTTTTTGTGTATCTGCATTGTCCATTTTGTATTGAATCCCGATTCAATTTCTGTGTTTCATGGTCAATGTGATGGTCCAAGGGACACAGCAAACCTGGACTGGCGCATCGGAAACTGATACTGGTCTCTCAGGAGCCGCTGAAAGCACAAATTCTTACAAGATTCACTCGCCATGTACTTAAGTCGCCATTGTGCTTTATGAATTCAATACCGATGCGAATTCTGTGTTTCATGGACAATATGAAGGTCCAAGGGATACAGTAAAGCTGCACTGGTGCATCGCAATCTGACACTGGTCTCCCAGGAGCCGCTCAAATCACAAACTTTTAGAGGATTCACTCTTCTTGTACTTCAGTCGGCATTGTGCGTTTTGTATAAAATCCCGATGCGATTTTAGTATTTCATGGTCAAAGTGAAGGTCCAAGGAATGCAGTGAACCTGGACTGGTGCATCGGAATCTAATACTGGTCTCCCAGGAGCCGCTCAAATCACAATCTCTCAGTAGATTCACTCTTCTTGTACCTAAGTCGACATTGTGCGTTTTGTATTCAATCCCGATGCGATTTCTGTGTTTCATGGTCAATGTGAGTGTCCAAGGGATACAGTACACCTGCACTATTGCATCGTAATCTAATATTGGTCTCCAGGAAGCGCTCATGGAACAAACTCTTAGAAGTTTCACTGTTGTTATACTTAAGTCGGCATTGTGCGTATTGTATTCAATCCCGATGCGATTTCTCTGTTACATGGTCAATGTGAACGTCCAAGGGATGCAGTAAACCTGCACTGGTGCATCGGAATCTAATACTGGTCTCCCAGGAGCCGCTCAAATCACAAACTCTCAGAAGATTCACTCTTCTTGTACCTAAGTCGACATTGTGCGTTTTGTATTCAATCCCGATGCGATTTCTGTGTTTCATGGTCAATGTGAAGGTCCAAGGGATACAGTAAATCTGCACTGGTGCACCGGAATCTAATACTGCTCTCCCAGGAGCCGCTGAAGTTATAAACTCTAATAAGATTCACACCTCTTGTACGTAAGTCGGCATTGTGCATTTTTCATTCAATCCCGATGCGATTTCTGTGTTTCATGGTCAATGTGAAGGTCCAAGGGACACAGTTAACCTGCACTGGTGCATCGGAATCTAATACTGGTCTCTAGGAAGCGTTTATGGAACAAACTCTTAGAAGTTTCACACTTCTTATACTTATGTCCGCATTGTGCCTATTATTTGCAATCCCGATGCGATTTCTGTGATTCATGGTCAATGTGAACGTCCAAAGGGATGCAGTAAACCTGCACTGGTGCATCAGAATCTAATACTTGTCTCCCAGGAGCCGCTCAAAGCACAATCTCTTAGAGGATTCACTCTTCTTGTACTTATGTCGGCATTGTGCCTTTTGTATTCAAACCCGATGCCATTTCTGTGTATCATGGTCAATGTGAAGGTCAAGTGGATGCAGTACACCTGCACTGGTGCATCGGAATCTAATACTGGTCTCCCAGGAGCCGCTCAAAGTAGAAACTCTTAGAGGATTCACTCTTCTTGTACTTAGGTCGGCATTAAGCCTTTCTTATTGAATGCGGATGCGATTTTTGTGTTTCATGGTGAATGTGAAGGACCAAGGGAAACAGTTAACCTGCACTGGTCCATCGGAATCTAATACTGGTCTCCAGGAGCCACTCGTGGCACAAACTCTTAGAAGTTTCACTCTTCTTGTACTTAAGTCGGCATTGTGCTTTTTGTATTCTATCCCGATGCGATTTCTGTGTTTCATTGTCAATGTGAACGTCCAAGGGATACAGTAAACCTGCACTGGTGCATCGAAATCTAATACTGGTATCCCAGGAGCCGCTCAAACCGTAAACTCTTAGAAGACTCACTCTTCTTGTTTTTGTGTATCTGCATTGTCCATTTTGTATTGAATCCCGATTCAATTTCTGTGTTTCATGGTCAATGTGATCGTCCAAGTGACACAGTAAACGTGGACTGGCGCATCGGAAACTGATACTGGTCTCTCAGGAGCCGCTCAAAGCACAAATTCTTACAAGATTCACTCGCCTTGTACTTAAGTCGGCATTGTGCTTTATGAATTCAATCCCGATGCGAATTCTGTGTTTCATGGTCAATGTGAAGGTCCAAGGGATACAGTAAAGCTGCACTGGTGCATCGCAATCTGACACTGGTCTCCCGGGAGCCGCTCAAATCACAAACTTTTAGAGGATTCACTCTTCTTGTACTTAAGTCGGCATTGTGCGTTTTGTGTAAAATCCCGATGCGATTTTAGTATTTCATTGTCAAAGTGAAGGTCCAAGGAATGCAGTGAACCTGGACTGGTGCATCGGAATCTAATACTGGTCTCCCAGGAGTCGCTCAAAGCACAAACTTTTAGAGGATTCACTCTTCTTGTACTTAAGTCGGCATTGTGCGTTTTGTATTGAATCCCGACGCAATTTCTGTGTTTCATGGTCATTGTAAAGGTCCAAGGGATACAGTAAATATGCACCGGTGCACTGGAGTCTAATACTGGTCTCCAGGAGCCGCTCATGGCACAAACTATTAGAAGTTTCACTCTTCTTTTACCTAAGTCGGCATTGTGCATATTGTATTCAATCCGGATGCGATTTCCGTGTTTCATGGTCAACGTGAACGTCCAAGGGATACAGTCAATCTGCACTGGTGCACCGGAATCTAATACTAGTCTCCCAGGAACCGCTCAAACCAGAAACTCTTAGAAGATTCACTCTTCCTGTACTTAAGTCGTCATTGTGCCTTTTTTATTCAATCCCGATGCGATTTCTAGGTTTCATGGTCAATGTGAGTGTCCAAGGGATACAGTACACCTGCACTGGTGCATCGTAATCTAATACTGGTCTCCAGGAAGCGCTCACGGAACAAACTCTTAGAAGTTTCACTGTTCTTATACTTAAGTCGGCATTGTGCCTATTGTATTCAATCCCGATGCGATTTCTGTGTTACATGGTCAATGTGAACGTCCAAGAGATGCAGTAAACCTGCACTGGTGCATCGGAATCTAATACTGGTCTCCCAGGAGCCGCTCAAATCACAAACTCTCAGAAGATTCACTCTTCTTGTACTTAAGTCGACATTGTGCGTTTTGTATTCAATCCCGATGCGATTTCTGTGTTTCATGGTCAATGTGAAGGTCCAAGGGATACAGTAAATCTGCACTGGTGCACCGGAATCTAATACTGCTCTCCCAGGAGCCGCTGAAACTATAAACTCTAATAAGATTCACACCTCTTGTACGTAAGTCGGCATTGTGCATTTTTCATTCAATCCCGATGCGATTTCTGTGTTTCATGGTCAAAGTGAAGGTCCAAGGGATACAGTTAACCTGCACTGGTGCATCGGAATCTAATACTGGTCTCCAGGAAGCGCTTATGGAACAAACTCTTAGAAGATTCAATCTTCCTGTACTTAAGTCGGCGTTGTGCCTTTTGTATTCAATCCCGATGCAATTTCTGTGTTTCATCGTAAATGTGAAGGTCCAAGGGATACAGTAAAGCTGCACTGGTGCATCGGAATCTAATACTGGTCTCCCAGGAGCCGCTTAAAACACAAATTCTTATAAGATTCAGTCTTCATGTACTTATGTCAGCATTGTGCCTTTTGTGTTCAATCCTGATGCGATTTTTGTATCTCATGGTCAATGTGAAGGAGCAACTGATACAGTAAACCTGCACTCGTGCATCGGAATCTAATACTGGTCTCCCAGAAGCCCCTCAAACCACAAACCCTTAGATGATTCACTCTTCTTGTATTTATATTGGCATTGTCCCTTTTGTATTCAATCCCGATGCGATTTCTGCGTTTCATGGTCAATGTTAATGTTCAAGGGATATAGTACACGTGCATTGGTGCATCTAAATTTAATACTGGTCTTCAGGAGCCGCTCATGGCACAAACTCTTAGAAGATTCACTCTTCTTGTACTTAAATCGGCATTGTGCCTATTGTATTCAATCCCGATGCGATTTCTGTGTTTCATGGTCAATGTGACGGCCAAGGGACACAGTTAACCTACACAGGTCCATCGGAATCAAATACTGGTCGCCCAGGAGCCGCTCAAAGTACAAACTCTTAGAAGATGCACTCTTCTTGTACTTATGTCGGCATTGTGCCTTTAGTATTCAATCCCGATGCGATTTCTGTGCTTCATGGTCAATGTGAAGGTCCAAGGGGTACAGTACACCTGCACTGGTGCATCGGAATCTAATACTGGTCTCCCAGGATTCGCTCAAAGCACAAACTCTTAGAGGATTCATTCTTCTTGTACTTAAGTCGGCATTGTACTGTGCATGGTGGCTTAATTAAATATAAGATTGATTGAAAATATTTTTTGTTTTAGTATGTCTGTCCGATACGCAGTGTCTCGTAATCGGCTGGCCCTGACTAGTACTATTACGCTATCTGACTGCAAAGAACAATGTAAGAAAATTTTCGTAAACACAGTTAATTAATTAAGTCCCCAGCAACTATAAAACCAACAAAACCAATAAGCACAAATGTAACTGTTCTGTATGTGGGAGTGTGACTCAACGTCCACATCTGGCACGGTTCTTTCCAACAAGACAAGAATTTTTAAATACCAACTATATTGAGGTGACAAAAGAAAATTAGAAAAACTATAATTACGCAAGAAAACCAGAATTACACTCTAATGCAAGAACACAAACCAGATGCTTTGTTGACTGAACCTGTAGTGATGCATTATTTCAGATACACAATTAATAAAAGAACATTGTAGTTTTTACCTTCATATATATTGACGAAATGCACACAATAACATCTGCTATCTCTCCCATCAAATAACTGCATAAAACATGGAACAACACTCTTTACTACCACATCTCACTCCAACTCCACGACAAGCAGTGCCCACTAGCACATCTCGGTACGAACTCTTAACACATACTGTCCTCTACGAGCTCTCTACTAGCACTGACCTCTACGAGCTCTCGACAACCACTCTCTATGAGTTCTCAACACACACTGACCGCCATGAACTCTCAACAAGCACTGTCTTCTACGATCTCTTAACACGCACTGACTGCCATGAACTCCCAACAAGCACACTGACTGCTACGATCTCTTAACACGCACTGTGGAGGCGGCTTAATAGTACTCTTTGGCGCACTCTCTGGCGCAGTGGCACAGTGTAGCCACCTTTCAACTGTTCGTATTCAATCCCGATGCAATTTCTGTGTTTCATGGTCAATGTGAAGCTCCAAGGCATACAGTTAACCTGCACTGGTGCATCGGAATCTAATACAGGTCTTGAGGAGCCGCTCATGGCACAAACTCCTAGAAGTTTCACTGTTCTTGTACTTAAGCCGACATTGTGCCTTTTGTATTCGATCCCAATGCGATTTCTGTGTTTCATGGTCAAGGTGAACGTCCAAGGGATACAGTAAACCTGCACTGGTGCATCGGAATCTAATACTGGTCTCCCAGGAGCCGCTCAAATCAGAAACTTTTAGAAGATTCACTCTTCTTGTACTTAAGTCGGCATAGTGCCTTTTGAGTTCAATGCCGGTGAGATATCTGTGTTTCATGGTCAATGTGAAGGTCCAAGGGATACAGTAACTCTGCACTGGTGCACCGGAATATAATACTGGTCTCCCAGGAGCCCCTTAAAACACAAATCTTATAAGATTCAGTCTTCTTGTACTTATGTCAGCATTGTGCCGTTTGTGTTCAATCCTGATGCGATTTTTGTATTTCATGGTCAATGTGAAGGACAAACTGATACAGTAAACCTGCACTGGTGCATCGGAATCTAATACTGGTTTCCCAGAAGCCCCTCAAACCACAAACTCTTGGAAGATTCACTCTTCTTGTATTTATATCTGCATTGTCCATTTTGAATTCAATCCCGATGCAATATCAGTGTTTCATGGTCAATGTGATGGTCCAAAGGACACAGTAAATCTGGACTGGCGCATCGGAATCTAATACTGGTCTCTCAGGAGCCGCTCAAAGCACAAGTTCTTAGAAGATTCACTCTTCTTGTATTTTAGTCGGCATTGTGCTTTTTGAATTCAATCGCGATGCGATTTCTGTGTTTCATGGTCAATGTGAAGGTCCAGGGGATACAGTAAGCCTGCACTGGTGCATCGCAATCTAATACTGGTCTCCCAGGAGCCGCTCAAAGCACAAACTTTTAGAAGATTCACTCTTCTTGTACTTAAGTCGGCATAGTGCCTTTTGAGTTCAATGCCGGTGAGATTTCTGTGTTTCATGGTCAATGTGAAGGTCCAAGGGATACAGTAACTCTGCAATGGTGCACCAGAATATAATACTGGTCTCCCAGGAGCCGCTTAAAGCACAAATCTTATAAGATTCAGTCTTCTTGTACTTATGTCAGCATTGTGCCGTTTGTGTTCAATCCTGATGCGATTTTTGTATTTCATGGTCAATGTGAAAGACAAACTGATACAGTAAACCTGAACTGGTGCATCGGAATCTAATACTGGTTTCCCAGAAGCCCCTCAAACCACAAACTCTTGGAAGATTCACTCTTCTTGTATTTATATCTGCATTGTCCATTTTGAATTCAATCCCGATGCAATTTCTGTGATTCATGGTCAATGTGATGGTCCAAGGGACACAGTAAATCTGGACTGGCGCATCGGAATCTAATACTGGTCTCTCAGGAGCCGCTCAAAGCACAAGTTCTTAGAAGATTTACTCTTCTTGTATTTTAGTCGGCATTGTGCTTTTTGAAGTCAATCGCGATGCGATTTCTGTGTTTCATGGTCAATGTGAAGGTCCAGGGGATACAGTAAACCTGCACTGGTGCATCGCAATCTAATACTGGTCTCCCAGGAGCCGCTCAAATCACAAACTTTTAGAAGATTCACTCTTCTTGTACTTAAGTCGGCATAGTGCCTTTTGAGTTCAATGACGGTGAGAGTTCAGTGTTTCATGGTCAATGTGAAGGTCCAGGGGATACAGTAAACCTGCACTGGTGCATCGCAATCTAATACTGGTCTCCCAGGAGCCGTTGAAAGCACTAAGTTTTAGAAGATTCACCTTTCTTTCACTTAAGTCGGCATTGTGCTTATTGTATTCAATCCCGATGCGATTTCTGTGATTCATGGCCAATGTGAAGGTCCAAGGGATACAGTACACCTTCACTGGTGCATCGGAATCTTATACTGGTCTCCGAGGAGGGGCTCAAATCACAAACTTTTAGAGGATTAACTATTCTTGTACTTAAGTCGGCATTGTGCGTTTTGTATTCAATCCCGATGAAATCTCTGTGTCTCAAGGTCAATGTAAAGGTCCAAGGGATTCAGTAAATCTGCACAGGTGCACCGGAATCTAATACAGGTCTCCAGGAGCCGCACATGGCACAAACTCTTAGAAGTTTCACTCTTCTTTTACTTAAGTCGGCATTGTGCCTATTGTATTAAATCCCGATGCGATTTCCGTGTTTCATTGTCAACGTGAACGTCCAAGGGATACAGTAGACCTGCACTGGTGCATCGGAATCTAATACTGGTCTCCCAGGAACCGCTCAAACCACAAACCCTTATAAGATTCACTCTTCTTGTACTTAAGTCGCCATTGTGCCTTTTTCATTCAATCCCGATGCGATTCTGTGTTTCAATGTCAATGTGAACGTCTAAGGGATACGGTACACCTACACTGGTGCATCAGAATTTAATACTGACCTCCCAGGAATTGCTCATAGTACAAACTCTCAGAATATTCACTCTTCTTGTACTTTAGTAGGCATTGTGCTTTTTGAGTTCCATCCCGGTGCCATTTCTGTGTTTCATGGTCAATGTGAAGGTCCAAGGGATGCAGTACACCTGCACTGGTGCATCGGAATCTAATACTGGTCTCTCACGAGCCGCCCAAAGCACAACCTCTTAGAGGATTCACTCTTCTTATACTTATGTCGGCATTGTGCCTTTTGTATTCAATCCTGATGCCATTTCTGTGTTTCATGGTCAATGTGATGGTCCAAGGGATACAGTAAACCTGCACTGGTGCATCGGAATCTAATACTGGTCTCCAAGGAGCCGCTCAAAACACAACCTCTTTGATGATTTACTCTTCTTGTACTTATGTCGGCATTGTGCCTTTTTAATTCAAACCCGATGCAATTTCTGTGTTTCATGGTCAATGTGAGAGTCCAAGGGATACAGTAAATCTGCACTGGTGTACCGCTATCTAATACTGGTCTCCCCCTTACCGCTCAAATGACAAACTCTTAGAAGATTCACTCTTCTTGCACTTAAGTCGGCATTCTGCCTTTTGTATTCAATCCCGATGCGATTTCTGTGTTTCATGGAAAATGTAAAGGCCAAGGGATGCAGTGATGCTGCACTGGGCCATGGTAATCTAATACTGATTTCCCAGGAGCCGCTCAAAGCCCAAACACTTAGAAGATTCACTCTTCTCGAACGTATGTTGGCATTGTGCCTTTTGTATTCAATCCCGATGCGATTTCTACGTTTCATGGTCAAAGTGAAAGTCCTAGGGATACAGTACCCCTGCACTGGTGCATCGGAATCTAATACTGGTCTCCCAGGACCCGCACAAAGCACAAACTCTTAGAGGATTCACTCTTCTTGTACTTAAGTCGGCATTGTGCGGTTTGTATTCAATCGCGATGCAATTTCTGTGTTTCATGGTTAATGTGAAGGTCCAAGGGATACAGTAAATCTGCACTGGTGCACCGAAATCTAATACTGCTCTCCCAGGAGCTGCTGAAATCACAAACTCCTATAAGATTCACTCTTCTTGTACTTATGTAGGCATTGTGCCTTTTGTATTTAACCCCGATGCGATTTCTGTGTTTCATGGTCAATGTGAATGTCCAAGGGATACAGTAAACCTGCTTTCGGCATCGGAACCTAATACTGGTCTCCCAGGAGCCCCTCAACCCACAAACACTTAGAAGATTCACTCTTCTTGTATTTATATCGGCATTGTCCATTTTGTATTCAATTCCGATACAATTTCTGTGTTTCATGGTCAATGTGATGGTCCAAGACACAGTAAACCTGCACTGCTGCATCGGACTCTAGTACTGGTCTCTCAGGAGCCGCTCAAAGTACAAACTCTTAGAAGATTCACTCTTCTTGTACTTAAGTCGGCATTGTGCCTTTTGAATTCCATCCCAATGCGATTTCTGTGTTTCATGGTCAATGTGAAGGTCCAAGGGATACAGTAAACACGCACTGATGCATCGAAATCTAATACTGGTCTCCCAGGAGCCGCTCAAAGCACAAACTCTCAGAAGATTCATTCTACTTGTACTTAAGTCGTCATTGTGCCTTTTGTATTCAATCCCGATGGGATTTCTGTGATCTTCGTAAATTTGAAGGTCAAAGGGATACAGTAAACCTGCACTGGTGCATCGGAATCTAATACTGGTCTCGCAGGAGCCGCTCAAAGCACAAACACTTAGAGTATTCACTCTTCTTGTACTTAAGTCGCCATTGTGCCTTTTTTATTATATCCCGATGCGATTTCTGTGTTTCCTGATTAATGCGAATGGCCAAGGAATACAGTACACCTGCACTGGTGCATCGGAATCTAATACTGGTCTTCCAGGAGCCCCACAAAACACTATTTCTTAGAAGATTCACTCTTCTTGAACTTAAGTCGGCATTGTGCGGTTTGCATTCAATCCCGATGCTATTTCTGTGTTTCATGGTCAATGTGAAGGTCCCAGCTATACAGTAAATTTGCACTGGTGCACCGGAATCTAATACTGCTCTCCCAGGAGCCGCTGGAATCACAACTCTTATAAGTTTCACTCTTCTTGTACTTAAGTCGGCATTGTGCCTTTTTTATTTAATCCCGATGCGATTTCTATGTTTCATGGTCAATGTGAAGGCCAAGGGACGCAGTGAACATGCACTGGTGCATGGGAATCTAATACTAGTCTCCCAGGAGCCGCTTAATGCCCAAACTCTTAGAAGATTCACTCTTCTTGAACTTATGTCCGCATTGTGCCTTTAGAATTCAATCCCGATGCGATTTCTGTGCGTCATTGTCAATGTGAAGGTCCTAGGGATACAGTACACCTGCACTGGTGCATCGGAGTCTAATACTGGTCTCCAGGAGCCGCTCATGGCACAGACTCTCAGAAGTTTCACTCTTCTTTCACTTAAGTCGGCATTGTGCCTATTGTATTCTATCACGATGCGACTTCTGTGATTCATGGTCAATGTCTACGTCTTAGGGATACAGCGAACCTGCACTGGTGCATCGGAATCTAACACTGGTCTCCCAGAAACCGCTTAAACCACAAACTCTTAGAAGATTCACTCTCCTTGTACTTAAGTCGTCATTGTGCCTTTTTTATTCACTCCCGATGCGATTTCCATGTTTTATGGAAAATGTGAATGTCCAAGGGATACAGTACACCTGCGCTGGTGCATCGGAATCTAATACTGGTTTCCAGGAGCCACTCATGGCACAAACTCTTAGAAGTTTCACTCTTCTTCTACTTAAGTCGGCATTGTGCCTCTTGTATTCAATCCCGATGCGATTTCTGTGTTTCATGGTCAATGTGAACGTCCAAGGGATATAGTAAACCTGTACTGGTGCATCGGAATCTAATGCTTGTCTCCAGGAGCCGCTCATGGCACAAAACCTTAGAAGTTTCACTCTTCTTGTACTTATGTCGGCATTCTGCGGTTTGTATTCAATCCCGATGCAATTTCTGTGTTTCAAGGTCAATGTGAAAGTCTAAGCGATACAGTAAACCTGCACTGGTGCACCGGAATCTAATACTGCTCTCCCAGGAGCCGCTGGAATCACAACTCTTATAAGATTCACTCTTCATTTACTTAAGTCGGCATTGTGCCTTTTTTATTCAATCCCGATGCGATTTCTGTGTTTCATGGTCAATGTGAAGGTCCAAGGGATACAGTTAACCTGCACTGGTGCATCGGAATCTAATACTGGACTCCCAGGAGCCGCTCAAAGCACAAACTCTTAGAAGATTCCTCTTCTTGCATTAAAGTCGGTATTGAGCCTTTTGAATTCATTCCCGATGCGATTTCTGTGTTTCATGGTCAACGTGAAGGACCAAGGGATACAGTAAATCTGCACTGGTGCATCGCAATCTAATACTGGTCTCCCAGGAGCCGCTCAAAGCACAAACTCTTAGAAGATTCATTCTATTTGTACTTAAGTCGGCATTGTGCCTTTTGTATACAGTCCCGATGAGATTTCGTTGTTCATCATTGATGTGAAGGTGCAAGGGTACAGCAAACCTGCACTGGTGAACCTGAATCTAATACTGCTCCCCCAGGTGCCGCTGAAATCACAAACTCTTATAAGATTCACTCTTCTTGTACTTAAGTCGGCATTCTGCCTTTTCTATTCAATCCCGATGCGATGTCTGTGTCTCATGGTCAATTTGAAGGTCCAAGGGATACAGTAAACCTGCACTGGTGCATCGGAATCTAATACTGGCCTCCAGGAGCCGCTCATGGCACAAACTCTTAGAAGTTTCACTCTTCTTGTACTTAAGTCAGCATTGTGCCGTTTATATTCAATCCCGATGCGATTTCTGTGTTTCATGGTCAATGCGAACGTCCAAGGGATACAGTAAACCTGCACTGGTGCATCGGAATCTAATGCTGGTCTGCTAGGAGCCGCTCAAAGCACAATCTCTTAGAAGATTCACTCCTCTTAAGTCTGCATTGTGCTTTTTTATTCAATCCCGATGACATTTCTGTGTTTCATCGAAAATGTGAAGGTCCAAAGGATACGGAAAAATTGCACTGGTGCAGCGGAATCTAATACTGGTCACCCAGGAGCCACTAAAAGCATAAACTCTTAGAGGATTCAGTCTTCTTCTACTTCTTTCGGCATTGTGCCTTTTATATTCAATCTCGATGCGATTTCTGTGTCTCATGGTCTATGTAAAAGTCCAAGGGATGCAGTACACCTGCACTGGTACATCGGAATCTAATACTGGGTCCCAGGAGCCGCTCAATGCACAAACCCTTAGAGGATTCACTGTTCTTGTACCTAAGTCGGCATTGTCCCTTTTGTATTCAATCCCGATACAATTTCTGTGTTTCATGCTCAAAGTGAAGGTCCAAGGGATACAGTGAACCTGCAATGGTGCATCGGAATCTAATACTGTGTCCCAGGAGCCACGCAAACCACAAACTCTTAGAAGATTCACTCTTCTTGTACTTAAGTAGGCATTGTGCCTTTTGTATTCATTCCCGATGCAATTTCTGTGTTTCATGGTCAATGTGAAGGTCAAATGGATACAGTTAATCTGCACAGGTGCACCGGAATCTAATACTGGTCTCCCAAGAGCCACTCAAAGTACAATCCTTTAGAAGTTTCACTCTCCTTAAGACGGCATATCGCGCTTTGTATTCAATGCCGATGCAATTTCTGTGTTTCACGATCAATGTGAAGGTCCAAGGGATACAGTAAATCTGCACTGGTGCACCGGAATCTAATACTGGTCTCCCAGGAGCCTCTCAAATCAAAAACTCTTAGAAGATTCACTCATTTTGTTCTTATGTCGGCATTGTGCCTTTTGCATTCATTCCCGATGCAATTTCTGTGTTTCATGGTCAATGTGAAGGTCCAAGGAATACAGCAAACCTGCACTGGTGCATCGGAATCTAATACAGGTCTCCCAGGAGCCGCTCATGGCACAAACTCTTAGAAGCTTCAGTCTTCTTGTACTTAAGCGGCATTGTGCCTATTGCATTCAATCCCGATGCGATTTCTGTGTTTCATGGTCAATGTGAACGTCCTAAGGATACTGTAAGCCATAAATGGTCCATAGGAATCTAATACTGGTCTCCGCCGCTCCAACCACAATTTCTTAGAATATCCACTCTTCTTGTAGTTAAGTCGACATTGTGCCTTTTTTTATTCAATCCCGATGCGATTTCTGTGTTTCTTGGACAATATGAAGGGCCAAGGGATACAGTACACCTACACAGGTATATCGGAATATGTACTGGTCTCCCAGGAGCCGCACAAAGCACAAACTCTTAGAAGATTCACTCTTCTTGTCCTTAAGTCGGCAGTGTCCGTTTTGAATTCAATCCCGATGCGATTTCTGTGTTTCATGGTCAATCTGAACGTCCAAGGGATACAGTAAACCTGCACTGGTGCATCGGAATCTAATACTGGTCTCCAGTAGCCGCTCATGGCACAAACTCTTAGAAGTTTCACTCTTCTTGTACTTAAGTCTGTATTGTGACTATTGTATTCACTCCAAATGCGATTTCTGCGTTTCATGGTCAATGTGCATGTCCAAGGGATACAGTAAACCTGCACTGGTGCATGGGAATCTAGCACTGCTCTCCCAGGAGCCGCTCAAAACACAAACACTTATAAGATTCACTCTTCTTGTACAAAAGTGGGCATTGTGGCCTTTGTATTCATTCCCAATGCAATTTCTGTGTTTCATGGTCAATGTGAAGATCCAAGGGATACAGTAAATCTGCATTGGTACACCGGAATCTAATACTGGTCTCCCAAGAACCGCTCAAAGCACAATCTCTTACAAGATTCACTCTTCTTAAATCGGCCTTGTGTGTTTTGTATTCAATGCCGATGCAATTTCTGTGTTTCATGGTCAATGTTAAGGTCCAAGGGATACAGTAAATCTGCACTGGTGAGCCGGAATCTAATACTGCCCTCAAAGGAGCCGCTCTAAGCGCAATTTCTTAGAAGAATCACTCTTCTTGTACTTAAGTCGGCATTGTGCGTTTTGTATTCAATCCCGATGCAATTTCTGTGTTTCGTGGTCAATGTGAAGGTCCAAGGGATTCAGTAAACCTGCAGTGGCGCATCGGAACCTAATACTGGTCTCCCAGGAGCCGCCCAATGCACAACCTCTTAGAAGATTCACTCTTCTTGTACTTAATTGGACATTGTGCCTTTTGTAATCAATCCCGATGCAATTTCTGTGTTTCGTGGTCATTGCGAAGGTGCAAGGGATACAGTAAACCTGCAGTGGTGCATCGGAATTTAATACTGGTCTCCCAGGAGCCGCCCAAAGCTCAAACTCTTTGAAGATTCACTCTTCTTGTACTTAAGTCAGCATTGCGCCATTTGTATTCAATCCCGATGCGATTACTGTATTTCATGCTCAATGAGAAGGTCCAACTGATACAGTAAACTTGCAGTGGTGCATCGGAATCTAATACTGGTCTTCCAGAAGCCCCTCAAACCACAAACCCTTAGAAGATTCACTCTTCTTGTATTTATATCGGGATTGTCCCTTTGTATTCAATCCCGATGCAATATCTGTGTTTCATGGTCAATGTGAACGACGAAGGGGTACAGTACACCTGCACTGGTGCATCGGAATCTAATACTGGTCTACAGGAGCCGCTCATGGCACATACTCTTAGAAGATTCACTCATCTTGTACTTAAGTCGGCATTGTGCCTATTGCATTAAATCCCAATGCGATTTCTGTGTTTCATGGTCAATGTGAATGCCAAAGGAATACAGTAAACCTGCACTGGTGCATCGGAATCTGAAACTGGCCTTCCAGGAGGCGCTCAAACCACAAACTCTTAGAAGATTCACTCTTCATGTAGTTAAGTCGTCATTGTGCCTTTTCAATTCAATCCCGATGCGATTTCTGTAATTCATGGTCAATGTAAAGGTCCAAGTGATACAGTAAACCTGCACAGGTTCATCGCAATCTAATACTGGACTCTTAGGAGCCGCTCAAAGCACAGACTCCTAGACGAATCACTCTTCTTGTATTTAAGTGGGAATTGTGCCTTTTGT
Organism: Schistocerca serialis cubense; assembly: GCF_023864345.2. NCBI lineage: Eukaryota > Metazoa > Arthropoda > Insecta > Orthoptera > Acrididae > Schistocerca > Schistocerca serialis. The sequence continues at coordinate 794,545,946 of NC_064642.1, read as the reverse complement.
ATTCAATCCCGATGCAATTTCTGTGTTTCATGGTCAATGTGAACATCCAAGGGATACAGTAAACCAGCAGCGGTGCATCGGAATCTAATACTGGCCCCCCAGAAGCCGCTCAAACCACAAACTCTTAGATGATTCACTCTTCTTTTACTTAAAACGTAATTGTGCCTTTTTCATTCAATCCCGATGCGATATCTGTGTTTCATGGTCAATGTGAAGGTCCAAGGGGAAACAGTAAACCTGCACTGCTGCATCGGAATCTATACTGGTCTCCCAGGAGCCGGCAAAGCAGATACGCTTAGAAGATTCACTCTTCTTGTACTTAAGTCGGAATTGTGCTTTTTGTACTCAATCCCGATGCGATTTCTAAAATTCATGGTCAATGTGAAGGTCCACGCGATACAGTAAACCTGCACTGGTGCATCTGAATCTAATACTGGTCCCCCCAGGAGCCGCTCAAAGCACAAACTCTTAGAAGATTCAATCTTCTTGTATTTAAGTCAGCATTGTCCCTTTTGTATCAATCCCGATGCAATTTCTGTGTTTCATGGTCAATGTGAAGGTCCATGGGAGACAGTAAAACTGCACTGGTGCACTGGAATCAGGTACTAATCTCCCAAGAGCAGCTCGAAGCACAAATTCTTAGAAGATTCACGCTCCTTAAGTCGGCATTGTGAGTTTTGTATTCAACCCCGATGCAATTGCTGTGTTTCATTGCTAATGTGAGGTCCAGGGGATACAGTAAATCTGCACTGGTCCACCGGAATGTAATACTGCTCTTCCAGGAGACGCTCAAAACATAAACTCTTATGAGATTCACTCTTGTTGTACTTAATTCGGCATTGTGCCTTTTTATTCAATCCCGATGCAATTTCTGTGCTTCAGGGTCAATGTGAAGGTCCAAAGGATACGGCAAACCTGCACTGGTGCATCGGAATGTAATACTGGTCTCCCAGGAGACGCCAAAAACATAAACCCTTATATGATACACTCCTCTTTTACTTAAGTCGGCATTGTGCTTTTCTTATTCAATCCCGATGCAATTTCTGTGTTTCATGGTCAATGTGAAGGTCCAAGGGATACAGTAAACCAGCACTGGTGCATCGGAATCTAATACTAGTCTCCCAGGAGCCGCTCAAAGCAAAACTCTTATTAGATTCACCCTTCTTGTACTTATGTCAGCATTGTGCTTTTTGTGTTCAATCCCGATGAGATTTCTGTATTTCATGGTCAATGTGAAGGTCCAAGGGATACAGTAAACCTGCACTGGTGCATCGGAATCTAATACTGGTCACCAGGAGCCACTCATGGCACAAACTCTTAGAAGATTCACTCATCTTGTACTTAAGTGGGCATTGTGCCTATTGTATTAAATCCCGATGCGATTTCTGTATTTCATGGTCAATGTGAATGTCCAAGGGATACAGTAAACCTGCACTGGTGCATCGGCGTCTGAAACTGGTCTCCCAGAAGTCGCTAAAACCACAAACTCTTAGAAGATTCACTCTTCATGTACTTAAGTCGTCATTGTGCCTTTTCAATTCAATCCCGATGCGATTTCTGTGTTTCATCGTAAATGTGAAGGTCCTATTCATACTGTACACGTACACTGATGCATCGGAATCTAATACTGGTCTCCCAGGAGCCGCTTCAAACACAAACTCTTAGAAGATTTACTCTTCTTGTACTTAAGTCGGCATTGTCCCTTTTGTATTCAATCTCGATGCAATATCTGTAATTCATAGTCAATGTAAAGGTGCAAGTGATACAGTAAACCGGCACTGGTGCATCGGAATCTAATACTGGACTCTTAGGCGCCGCTCAAAGCACAAACTCATAGAAGATTCACTCTTCATGTACCAAAGTCCGCATTGTGCCTTTTGTATTCGTTCCCGATGCGATTTCTGAGTTTCTTGGTCAATGTGAAGGTCCAAGGGATACAGTCAATCTGCACTGGTGCACCGGAATCTAATACTGGTCTCCCAGTAGCCGCTCAAAGCACAAACTCTTAGAAGATTCACTCTTCTTGTACTTAAGTGGGCATTGTGACTTTTGTATTCAATCCCGATGCAATTTCTGTGTTTCATGGTCAATGTGAAGGTCCAAGGGATACAGTAAACATGCAGTGGTGCATCGGAATCTAATACTGGTCTCCCAGGAGCCGCTCAAACCACAAAATCTTAGATGATTCACTCTTCTTGTACCTAAAACCTAATTGTGCCTTTTTTATTCAATCCCGATGCGATTTCTGTGTTTCATGGTCAATGTGAAGGTGCAAGGGATACAGTAAACCTATACTGGTTCATCGGAATCTGATACTGGTCTCACAGGAGCCGCGCAAACCACAAACTCTTAGAAGATTCTCTCTTCTTGTACTTAAGTGGGCATTGTGACTTTTGTATTCGTTGCCGATGCAATTTCTGTGTCTCATGGCCAATGTGAATGTCCAAGGGATACAGTAAAACTGCACTGGTGCACTTTAATCAGGTACTGGTCTCCCAAGAGCCGCTCAAAGCACAATTTCTTAGAAGATTCACTCTTCTTAAGTCGGCATTGTGAGTTTTGTATTCAACCCCGATGCAATTTCTGTGTTTCATGGTCAATGTGAAGGTCCAATGGATACAGTGAATCTGCACTGGTGCACCGGTATCTAATACTGGTCTCCCAGTAGCCGCTCAAAGCAAAACTCTTATTAGATTCACCCTTCTTGTACTTATGTCAGCATTGTGCACTTTGTGTTCAATCGCGATGAGATTTCTGTATTTCATGGTCAATGTGAAGGTCCAAGGGATACAGTAAACCTGCACTGGTGCATCCGAATCTAATACTGGTCTCCAGGAGCCGCTCATGGCACAAACTCTTAGAAGATTCACTCATCTTGTACTTAAGTCGGCATTGTGCCTATTGTATTAAATCCCGATGGGATTTCTGTGTTTCATGGTCAATGTGAATGTCCAAGGGATACAGTAAACCTGCACTGGTGCATCGGAATCTAATACTTGTCTCCCAGGAGCAGCTCAAAAGCCGAACCCCTAGAAGATTCACTCTTCATGTACTTATGCGGCATTGTACGTTTTGTATTCAATCCCGATGCGATTTCTGTGTTTCATGGTCAATGTGAAGTTCCACGTGATGCAGTAAACTTCCACAGGTGCATCGGAATCTGATACTGCTCTCCCAGGAGCCGCTCGAATCATAAACTCTTTGAAAATTCACCCTTCTTGTACTTAAGCGGCATTGTGCCTTTCTTATGCAATCCCGATGCAATTTCTGTGTTTCATGGCCAATGTGAAGGTCCAAGGGATACAGTAAACCAGCACTGGTGCATCGGAATCTAATACTGGTCTCCCAGGTGCCGCTCAAAGCAAAACTCTTATTAGATTCACCCTTCTTGTACTTATGTCAGCATTGTGCATTTTGTGTTCAATCGCGATGAGATTTCTGTATTTCATGGTCAATGTCAAGGTCCAAGGGATACAGTAAACCTGCACTGGTGCATCGGAATCTAATACTGGTCTCCAGGAGCCGCTCATGGCACAAACTCTAAGAAGATTCACTCATCTTGTACTTAAGTCGGCATTGTGCCTATTGTATTAAATCCCGATGCGATTTCTGTGTTTCATGGTCAATGTGAATGTCCATGGGATACAGTAAACCTGCACTGGTGCATCGGAATCTAAAACTGGTCTCCCTGGAGTCTTTCAAACCACAAACTCTTAGAAGAGTCACTTTTCATGTACTTAAGTCGTCATTGTGCCTTTATTATTGAATCCCGATGCGATTTCTGTGTTTCATCGGAAATGTGAAGGCCCATTTCATACAGTACACGTACACTGGTGCATCGGAATCTAATACTGGTCTCCCAGGAGCCGCTTAAAACACAAACTCTTAGAAGATTCACACATCTAGTACTTAAGTCGGCATTGTCCCTTTTGTATTCAATCCCAATGCAATATCTGTAATTCATGGTAATTGTATAGGTCCAAGTGATACGGTAAACCTGCACTGGTGCATCGGAATCTAATACTGGACCCTTAGGAGCCGCTCAAAGCACAAACTCATAGAAGATTCATTCTACTTGTACTAAAGTCGGCATTGTGCCTTTTGTATACAGTCCCGATGAGATTTCGTTGTTCATCGTAGATGTGAAGGTGCAGGGGTACAGTAAACCTGCACAGGTGAACCGGAATGTAATACTGCTCCCCCAGGAGCCGCTGAAATCACAAACACTTATAAGATTCTCTCTTCTTGCACTTAAGTCGGCATTCTGCCTTTTTTATTCAATCACGATGCGATCTCTGTGTCTCATGGTCAATGTGACGGTCCAAGGGATACAGTAAACCTCCACTGGTGCATCGGAATCTAATACTGGCCTCCAGGAGCCGCTCATGGCACAAACTCTTAGAAGTTTCACTCTTCTTGTACTTAAGTCGGCATTGCGCATTTTATATTCAATCCCGATGCGATATCTGTGTTTCATGGTCAATGCGAACGTCCAAGGGATACAGTAAACCTGCACTGGTGCATCGGAATCTAATACTGGTCTCCCAGTAACCGCTTAAACCACAAACTCTTAGAAGATTCACTCTTCTTGTACTTAAGTCGTCATTGTGCATTTTTTATCCAGTCCCTATGCGATTTTTGGGTTTCATGTTCAATGTGAAGGTCCAAGGGATACAGTAAACCTGCACTGGTGCACCGGAATCTAATACTGGTCTCGAAAGATCCGCTCAAAGCACAATCTCTTAGAAGATTCACTCTTCTTAAGTCTGCATTGTGCCTTTTTTATTCAATCCCGATGAGATTTCTCTGTTTGATCGAAAATGTGAAGGTCCAAAGGATACGGTAAACCTGCACTGGTGCATCGGAATCTAATACTTGTCACCCAGGAGCCACTAAAAGCATAATCTCTTAGAGAATTCAGTCTTCTTGTACTTATTTCGGCATTGTGCCTTTTATATTCAATCCCGATGTGATTTCTGTGTTTCATGGTCAATGTGAACGTCCTAAGGATACTGTAAGCCAGAAATGGTGCATAGGAATCTAATACTGGTCTCTCAGGAGCCGCGCAAACCACAATTTCTTAGAATATTCACTCTGCTTGTAGTTAAGTCGACATTGTGCCTTTTTTATTCAATCCCGATGCGATTTCTGTGTTTCTTGGACAATATGAAGGGCCAAGGGATACAGTACACCTACACAGGTATATCGGAATCTAATACTGGTCTCCCAGGAGCCGCTCAAAGCACAAACTCTTAGAAGATTCACTCTTCTTGTTCTTAAGTCGGCAGTGTCCGTTTTGAATTCAATCCCGATGCGATTTCTGTGTTTCATGGTCAATCTGAACGTCCAACGGATACAGTAAACCTGCACTGGTGCATCGGAATCTAATACTGGTCTCCAGTAGCCGCACATGCCACAAACTCTTAGAAGTTTCACTCTTCTTGTACTTAAGTTTGCATTGTGAATATTGTATTCAATCCCAATGCGATTTCTGTGTTCCATGGTCAATGTGAACGTCCAAGGGATACAGTAAACATGCACTGGTGCATGGGAATCTAACACTGCTCTCCCAGGAGCCGCTCAAAACACAAACACTTATAAGATTCACTCTTCTTGTACAAAAGTGGGCATTGTGCCCTTTGTATTCATTCCCAGTGCAATTTCTGTGTTTCATGGTCAATGTGAAGATCCAAGGGATACAATAAATCTGCATTGGTACACCGGAATCTAATACTGGTCTCCCAAGAGCCGCTCAAAGCACAATGTGTTACAAGATTCACTCTTCTTAAATGGGCATTGTGTGTTTTGTATTCAATCCCGATGCAATTTCTGTGTTTCATGGTCCATGTTAAGGTCCAAGGGATACAGTAAATCTGCACTGGTGCACCGGAATCTGATACTGGCCTCAAAGGAGCCGCTCTAAGCGCAAATTCTTAGAAGAATCACTCTTCTTGTACTTAAGTCGGCATTGTGCGTTTTGTATTCAATCCCGATGCAATTTCTGTGTTTCGTGGTCAATGTGAAGGTCCAAGGGATACAGTAAACCTGCAGTGGCGCATCGGAACCTAATACTGGTCTCCCAGGAGCAGCCCAAAGCACAAACTCTTAGAAGATTCACTCTTCTTGTACTTAAGTGGGCATTGCGCCATTTGTATTCAATCCCGATGCGATTTCTGTATTTCACGCTCAATGTGAATGTCCAACCGATACAGTAAACTTGCACTGGTGCATCGGAATCTAATACTGGTCTTCCAGGAGCCCCTCAAACCACAAACTCTTAGAAGATTCACTCTTCTTGCATTTATATCGGCATTGTCCCTTTGTATTCAATCCCGATGCAATATCTGTGTTTCATGGTCAATGTGAACAACGAAGGGGTACAGCACACCTGCACTGGTGCATCGGAATCTAATACTGTTCTCCAGGAGCCGCTCATGGCACAAACTCTTAGAAGTTTCACTTGTCTTGTACCTAAGTCGGCATTGTTCCTATAGTATTCAATCCCGATACTATTTCTCCATTTCATGGTCAATGTGAAGGTCCAAGGGAAACAGTACACCTGCACTGGTGCATCGGAATGTAATACTGGTCTCCCAGGAGCTGCTTAACGCACAAACTCTTGGAAGATTCACTCTTCTTGTAATTAAGTCGGAATTGTGCCTTTTGTATTCAATCCCGATGCGATTTCTGTGTTTCATGGTCAATGTGAATGTCCAAGGGATCCGGTAAACCTGCACTGGTGCATCGGAATGTAATACTGGTCTCCCAAGAGACGCTCAAATCATAAACTCTTATATGAATCACTCTTCTTGTACTTAAGTCGGCATTGTGCTTTTCTTATTCAATCCCAATGCAATTTCTGTGTTTCATGGTCAATGTGAAGGCCCAAGGGATACAGTAAACCAGCACTGGTGCATCGGAATGTAATACTGGTGTCCCAGGAGCCGCTCAAAGCAAAAGTCTTATTATATTCACCCTTCTTGTACTTACGTCAGCACTGTGCCTTTTGTGTTCTATCCCGATGAGATTTCTGTATTTCATGGTCAATGTGAAGGTCCAAGGGATACAGTAAACCTGCACTGGTGCATCGGAATCTAATACTGGTCTCCAGGAGCCGCTCATGGCACAAACTCTTAGAAGATTCACTCATCTTGTACTTAAGTCGGCATTGTGACTATTGTATTATATCCCGATGCGATTTCTGTGTTTCATGGTCAATGTTAAGGTCCAAAGGATACAGTAAATCTGCACTGGTGCACCGGAATCTAATACTGGCCTCAAAGGAACCGCTCTAAGCGCAAACTCTTAGAAGAATCACTCTTCTTGTACTTAAGTCGGCATTGTGCGTTTTGTATTCAATCCCGATGCAATTTCTGTGTTTCGTGGTCAATGTGAAGGACCAAGGGAAACAGTTAACCTGCACTGGTGCATCGGAATCTGAAACTGGTCTCCCAGGAGTCGCTCAAACCAGAAACTCTTAGAAGATTCACTCTTCATGTACTTAAGCCGTAATTGTGCCTTTTCAATTCAATCCCGATACGATTTCTGTGTTTCATCGTAAATGTGAAGGTCCAATTCATGCAGTACACGTACACTGGTGCATCGGAATCTAATACTGGTCTCCCAGGAGCCGCGTAAAACACAAACTCTTAGAAGATTTACTCTTCTTGTACTTAAGTCGGCATTGTCCCTTTTGTATTCAATCCCGATGCAATATCTGTAATTCATGGTCAATGTAAAGGTCCAAGTGATACAGTAAACCTGCACTGGTGCATCGGAATCTAATACTGGACTCTTAGGAGCCGCTCAAAGCACAAACTCATAGAAGATTCACTCTTCATGTACCTAAGTGGGCATTGTGCCTTTTGTATTCGTTCCCGATGCAATTTCTGAGATCATGGCCAATGTGAAGGTCCAAGGGAAACAGTCAATCTGCACTGGTGCACCGGAGTCTAATACTGGTCTCCCAGGAGCCGCGTAAAGCACAAACTCCTAGAAGAATCACTCTTCTTGTACTTAAGTGGGCATTGTGCCTTTTGTATTCAATCCCGATGCAATTTCTGTGTTTCATGATTAATATGAACATCCAAGGGATACAGTAAACCAGCAGCGGTGCATCGGAATCTAATACTGGCCCCCCAGGAGCCGCTCAAACCACAAACTCTTAGATGATCCACACTTCTAATACTTAAAACGTAATTGTGCGTTTTTTATTCAATCCCGATGCGATATCTGTTTTTCATGGTCAATGTGAAGGTCCAAGGGGAAATAGTAAACCTGCACTGCTGCATCGGAATCTAATACTGGTCTCCCAGGAGCCGCTCAAAGTAGATACGCTTAGAAGATTCACTCTTCTTGTACTTAAGTCGGAATCGTGCCTTTTGTATTCAATCCCGATGCGATTTCTAATATTCATGGCCAATGTGTAGGTCCAAGGGATACAGTAAACCTGCACTGGTGCATCTGAATCTAGTACTGGTCCCCACAGGAGCCACTCAAAGCACAAACTCTTAGAAGATTCAATCTTCTTGTACTTAAGTCGGCATTGTCCCTTTTGTATCAATCCCGATGCAATTTCTGTGTTTCATGGTCAATGTGAAGGTCCAAAGGATACAGTAAATCTGCACTGATGCACCGGAATGTAATACTGCTCTTCCAGGAGACGCTCAAAACATAAACTCTTATAAGATTCACTCTTCTTGTACTTAATTCGGCATTGTGCCTTTTTATTCAATCCCGATGCAATTTCTGTGCTTCAGGGTCAATGTGAAGGTCCAAGGGATACGGTAAACCTGCACTGGTGCATCGGAATGTAATACTGATCTCCCAGGAGACGCTAAAAGCATTAACCCTTATATGATTCACTCATCTTGTACTTAAGTGGGCATTGTGCCTATTGTATTAAATCCCGATGCGATTTCTGTGTTTCATGGTCAATGTGAATGTCCAAGGGATACAGTAAACATGCACTGGTGCATCGGAATCTGAAACTGGTCTCCCAGAAGTCGCTCAAACCACAAACACTTAGATGATTCACTCTTCTTGTACCTAAAACGAAATTGTGCATTTTTTATTCAATCCCGATGCGATTTCTGTGTTTCATGGTCAATGTGAAGGTCCAAAGGATACAGTAAACCTGCACTGCTGCATCGTAATCTAATACTGGTCTCCCAGGAGCCGCTCAAATCACAAACTCTTAGAAGATTCACACTTCCTGTACTTAAGTCGGCATTGTCCCCTTTGTATCAATCCCGATGCAATTTCTGTGTTTCATGGTGAATGTGAGAGTCCAACGGATGCAGTAAACCTGCACTGGTGAATCGGAATCTAATACTGCTCTCCCAGGAGCCGCTCAAAACACAAACACTTATAAGATTCACTCTTCTTGTACAAAAGTGGGCATTGTGCCCTTTGTATTCATTCCCAGTGCAATTTCTGTGTTTCATGGTCAATGTGAAGATCCAAGGGATACAATAAATCTGCATTGGTACACCGGAATCTAATACTGGTCTCCCAAGAGCCGCTCAAAGCACAATGTGTTACAAGATTCACTCTTCTTAAATGGGCATTGTGTGTTTTGTATTCAATCCCGATGCAATTTCTGTGTTTCATGGTCAATGTTAAGGTCCAAGGGATACAGTAAATCTGCACTGGTGCACCGGAATCTGATACTGGCCTCAAAGGAGCCGCTCTAAGCGCAAATTCTTAGAAGAATCACTCTTCTTGTACTTAAGTCGGCATTGTGCGTTTTGTATTCAATCCCGATGCAATTTCTGTGGTTCGTGGTCAATGTGAAGGTCCAAGGGATACAGTAAACCTGCAGTGGCGCATCGGAACCTAATACTGGTCTCCCAGGAGCCGCCCAAAGCACAAACTCTTAGAAGATTCACTCTTCTTGTACTTAAGTGGGCATTGTGCCATTTGTATTCAATCCCGATGCGATTTCTGTATTTCACGCTCAATGTGAATGTCCAACCGATACAGTAAACTTGCACTGGTGCATCGGAATCTAATACTGGTCTTCCAGGAGCCCCTCAAACCACAAACTCTTAGAAGATTCACTCTTCTTGCATTTATATCGGCATTGTCCCTTTGTATTCAATCCCGATGCAATATCTGTGTTTCATGGTCAATGTGAACAACGAAGGGGTACAGCACACCTGCACTGGTGCATCGGAATCTAATACTGTTCTCCAGGAGCCGCTCATGGCACAAACTCTTAGAAGTTTCACTTGTCTTGTACCTAAGTCGGCATTGTTCCTATAGTATTCAATCCCGATACTATTTCTCCGTTTCATGGTCAATGTGAAGGTCCAAGGGAAACAGTACACCTGCACTGGTGCATCGGAATGTAATACTGGTCTCCCAGGAGCTGCTTAACGCACAAACTCTTGGAAGATTCACTCTTCTTGTAATTAAGTCGGAATTGTGCCTTTTGTATTCAATCCCGATGCGATTTCTGTGTTTCATGGTCAATGTGAATGTCCAAGGGATCCGGTAAACCTGCACTGGTGCATCGGAATGTAATACTGGTCTCCCAAGAGACGCTCAAATCATAAACTCTTATATGAATCACTCTTCTTGTACTTAAGTCGGCATTGTGCTTTTCTTATTCAATCCCAATGCAATTTCTGTGTTTCATGGTCAATGTGAAGGCCCAAGGGATACAGTAAACCAGCACTGGTGCATCGGAATGTAATACTGGTGTCCCAGGAGCCGCTCAAAGCAAAAGTCTTATTATATTCACCCTTCTTGTACTTATGTCAGCACTGTGCCTTTTGTGTTCTATCCCGATGAGATTTCTGTATTTCATGGTCAATGTGAAGGTCCAAGGGATACAGTAAACCTGCACTGGTGCATCGGAATCTAATACTGGTCTCCAGGAGCCGCTCATGGCACAAATTCTTAGAAGATTCACTCATCTTGTACTTAAGTCGGCATTGTGCCTATTGTATTATATCCCGATGCGATTTCTGTGTTTCATGGTCAATGTTAAGGTCCAAAGGATACAGTAAATCTGCACTGGTGCACCGGAATCTAATACTGGCCTCAAAGGAACCGCTCTAAGCGCAAACTCTTAGAAGAATCACTCTTCTTGTACTTAAGTCGGCATTGTGCGTTTTGTATTCAATCCCGATGCAATTTCTGTGTTTCGTGGTCAATGTGAAGGTCCAAGGGAAACAGTTAACCTGCATTGGTGCATCGGAATCTGAAACTGGTCTCCCAGGAGTCGCTCAAACCACAAACTCTTAGAAGATTCACTCTTCATGTACTTAAGCCGTAATTGTGCCTTCTCAATTCAATCCCGATACGATTTCTGTGTTTCATCGTAAATGTGAAGGTCCAATTCATGCAGTACACGTACACATGGTGCATCGGAATCTAATACTGGTCTCCCAGGAGCCGCGTAAAACACAAACTCTTAGAAGATTTACTCTTCTTGTACTTAAGTCGGCATTGTCCCTTTTGTATTCAATCCCGATGCAATATCTGTAATTCATGGTCAATGTAAAGGTCCAAGTGATACAGTAAACCTGCACTGGTGCATCGGAATCTAATACTGGACTCTTAGGAGCCGCTCAAAGCACAAACTCATAGAAGATTCACTCTTCATGTACCTAAGTGGGCATTGTGCCTTTTGTATTCGTTCCCGGTGCAATTTCTGAGTTTCATGGCCAATGTGAAGGTCCAAGGGAAACAGTCAATCTGCACTGGTGCACCGGAGTCTAATACTGGTCTCCCAGGAGCCGCGTAAAGCACAAACTCCTAGAAGAATCACTCTTCTTGTACTTAAGTGGGCATTGTGCCTTTTGTATTCAATCCCGATGCAATTTCTGTGTTTCATGATTAATATGAACATCCAAGGGATACAGTAAACCAGCAGCGGTGCATCGGAATCTAATACTGGCCCCCCAGGAGCCGCTCAAACCACAAACTCTTAGATGATCCACACTTCTAATACTTAAAACGTAATTGTGCGTTTTTTATTCAATCCCGATGCGATATCTGTTTTTCATGGTCAATGTGAAGGTCCAAGGGGAAATAGTAAACCTGCACTGCTGCATCGGAATCTAATACTGGTCTCCCAGGAGCCGCTCAAAGTAGATACGCTTAGAAGATTCACTCTTCTTGTACTTAAGTCGGAATCGTGCCTTTTGTATTCAATCCCGATGCGATTTCTAATATTCATGGCCAATGTGTAGGTCCAAGGGATACAGTAAACCTGCACTGGTGCATCTGAATCTAGTACTGGTCCCCACAGGAGCCACTCAAAGCACAAACTCTTAGAAGATTCAATCTTCTTGTACTTAAGTCGGCATTGTCCCTTTTGTATCAATCCCGATGCAATTTCTGTGTTTCATGGTCAATGTGAAGGTCCAAAGGATACAGTAAATCTGCACTGATGCACCGGAATGTAATACTGCTCTTCCAGGAGACGCTCAAAACATAAACTCTTATAAGATTCACTCTTCTTGTACTTAATTCGGCATTGTGCCTTTTTATTCAATCCCGATGCAATTTCTGTGCTTCAGGGTCAATGTGAAGGTCCAAGGGATACGGTAAACCTGCACTGGTGCATCGGAATGTAATACTGATCTCCCAGGAGACGCTAAAAGCATTAACCCTTATATGATTCACTCATCTTGTACTTAAATGGGCATTGTGCCTATTGTATTAAATCCCGATGCGATTTCTGTGTTTCATGGTCAATGTGAGTGTCCAAGGGATACAGTAAACATGCACTGGTGCATCGGAATCTGAAACTGGTCTCCCAGAAGTCGCTCAAACCACAAACACTTAGATGATTCACTCTTCTTGTACCTAAAACGAAATTGTGCATTTTTTATTCAATCCCGATGCGATTTCTGTGTTTCATGGTCAATGTGAAGGTCCAAAGGATACAGTAAACCTGCACTGCTGCATCGTAATCTAATACTGGTCTCCCAGGAGCCGCTCAAATCACAAACTCTTAGAAGATTCACTCTTCCTGTACTTAAGTCGGCATTGTCCCCTTTGTATCAATCCCGATGCAATTTCTGTGTTTCATGGTGAATGTGAAAGTCCAACGGATGCAGTAAACCTTCACTGGTGAATCGGAATCTAATACTGGTCTCCCAGGAGCCGCTCATGGCACAAACTCTTAGAAGTTTCACTCTTCTTGTACTTAAGTCGGCGATGTGCCTTTTGTATTCGATCCCGATGCGATTTCTGTGTTTCATGGTCAATGTGAACGTCCACGGGATACAGTAAACATGTACTGGTGCATCGGAATCTAATACTGGTCTCCCAGGAGCTGCTCAAAGCACATATTCTTAGAAGATTCACTATTCATGTACTTAAGTCGGCATTGTGCCTGTTGTACTCAATCCCGATGCGATTTCTGATTTTCATGGTCAATGTGAAGGTCCAAGAGATGCAGTAAACCTGCACTGGTGAATCGAAATCTAATATTGCTCTCAGGAGCCGCTCATGGCACAAACTTTAAGAAGTTTCACTCTTCTTGTGCTTCAGTCGGCATTGTGCCTATTGTATTTAATCACGTTGCGATTTCTGTGTTTCATGCTCAATCTGAACGTCCACGGGATACAGTAACCCTGCACTGGTGCATCGGTATCTAATACTGGCTCCGAGGACCCGCTAAAAGCATAAACTCTTAGAAGACTCACTCTCCTTCTATTTGAAACGGCATTGTGCCCTTTGTATTCAATCCTGATGCGACTACTGTGTTTCATGCTCAATGTGAATGTCCAAGGGATATAGTAAACCTGCACTGGTGCATCGGAATCTAATACTGGAATGCCAGTAGCTGCTCAAAGCACAAATTCTTAGAAGATTCACTATTCGTGTACTTAAGTCGGCACTGTGCCTGTTGTATTCAATCCCGATGCGATATCTGTGTTTCATGGTCAATGTGAAGGTCCAAGGGTACAGTAAACCAGCACTGGTGCATCGGAATCTGATATTGGTCTCCCAGTAGCTGCTCAGAGTACAAACTCTCAGAAAATTCACTCTTCTTGTGATTATGTCGGAATTGTGCCTTTTCTATTCAGGCCCGATGCGATTTCTGTGTTTCATGGTCAATGTGATGGTCCAAGGGATGCTGTAAACCTACACTGGTGCATCGGAATTTAAACTGGTCTCCCAGGAGCTGCTCAGAGTACAAACTCTCAGAAGATTCACTCTTCTTGTGATTATGTCGGAATTGTGCATTTTGTATTCAGGCCCGATGCGATTTCTGTGTTTCATGGTCAATGTGAACGTCCAAGGGATTCAGTAAATCTGCACTGGTGCCCCGGAGTCTAATACTGCTCTCCCAGGAGCCGTTCAAATCACAAACTCATAGAATATTCATTATTCTTGTACTTAAGTAGACATTGTGCATTTTTCATTCAATCCCGATGCGATTTCTGTAATCATGGTCAATGTGAAGGTCCAAGGGGTACAGTGCACCTAAGCTGGTGCATCGGAATCTAATACTGGTCTCCCAGGAGCCGCTCAAGCCACAAACTCTTATAAGATTCAGTCTTCTTTTCCTTATGTCAGCATTGTGCTATTTGTATTCAATCCCGATGCGATTTCTGTGTTTCATGGTCAATGTGAAGGTCCAAGGGATGCAGTAAACATACACTGGTGCATCGGAATCTAATACTGGTCTCCCAGGAGTCGCTCAAAGCACAAACTCTTAGAAGATTCACCCTTCTTGTACCTAAGTCGGCATTGTGCCTTTTTTATTCAATGCCGATGCAATTTCTGTGTTTCATGGTCAATGTGAAGGTCTGAAGGATACAGTAAACCTGCACTGGTGCATCGGAACTAATACTGGTCTCCAGGAGCCTCTCATGTCACAAACTCTTAGAAGTTTATTTTCTTGTACATAAGTCGGCATTATGCCTATTGTATTCAATCTCGATGCGATTTCTGTGTTTCATGGTCAATGAGTACGTCCAAGGGATACAGTAAACCTGCACTGGGGCATCGGATTCTAATACTGGTCTCCCAAAAGCCGCTCAAACCACAAACTCTTAGAAGATTCACTCTTCTTCTGCTTAAGTCGACATTGTGCATTTTTCATTCAATCCCGATGCGAATTCTGTAATCATGGTCAATGTGGAGGTCCAAGGGGTACAGTGCACCTAAGCTGGTGCATCGGAATCTAATACTGGTCTCCCAGAAGACGCTGAAAGCACAAACTCTTAGAAGACTCACTCTTCTTGTACTTAAGTCGGCATTGTCCATTTTGTATTCTATCCCGATGCAATGTCTGTGTTTTATGGTCAATGTGAAGGTTCAAGGGATACAGTAATCCTTCACTGGTGCATCGGAATCTAATACTGGTCTCCCAGGAGCCGCTCAAAGCACATATTCATAGAAGATTCACTCTTCTTGTACTTAAGTCGGCATTGTCCGATTTGTATTCTATCCCGATGCAATTTCTGTGTTTCATGGTCAATGTGAAGGTTCAAGCAATGCAGTAAACCTGCACTGGTGCATCGGAATCTAATACTGGTCTCCCAGGAGCCGCGCAAAGCACATATTCTTAGAACATTCACTCTTCTTGTACATAAGTCGGCACTGTGTCTCTTCTACTCAATCCCGATGCGATTTCTGTTTTTCATGGTCAGTGTGAAGGTCCAAGGAATACAGTAAACTTGCACTGGTACATGGGAATCTAACTCTGGTCTCCCAGGAGCTGTTCAAAGCACAAATTCTTAGAAGATTCACTATTCGTGTACTTAAGTCGGGATTGTTCCTCTCGTATTCAATCCCAATGCAATTTCTGTGTTTCATGGTCAATGTGAACGCCCAAGGTATACAGTAAACATGCACTGGTGCATCGGAATCTATTACTGGTTTCTCAGGAGCCCCTCAAACCAGAAAATCTTAGAAGATTCTGTCTTCGTGTATTTATGTACGCATTATCCCTTTTGTATTAAATCCCGATGCAATTTCTGTGTTTCATGGTCAATGTGATGGCCCAAGGGATACAGTAAATCTGCACTAATGTATCTTTATCTAATACTGGTCCCCCAGGAGCCGCTCAAAGCACATACTCTTAGAAGATTTACTCTTCTTGTACTTAAGTCAGCATTGTCCTTTTTGTATTCAACCCCTATGCAATTTCTGTATTTCATGGTCAATGTGAAGGCCCAAGGGATACCGTAAACCTCCACTGGTGCATCGGAATCTAATACTAATCTCCAAGGAGCCGCACTAAAGCACAAACTCTTAGAAGATTCACTCTTCTTGTTCTTATGTCGGCATTGTGCATTTTGTATTTAATTCCGATGCGATTTCTCTGTTTCATGCTCAATGTAATGATCCAAGGTATACAGTAAACCTGCACTGGTGCATCGGATTCTAATAGTGGTCTCCCAGGAACTGCTCAAAATACAAACTCTTAGAAGATTAACTCTTTTTGTAATTAAGTCGGAATTCTGTGTTTTGTATTCAATCCCGATGCGATTTCTGTGTTTCATGGACAATGTGAAGCTCCAAACGATTCAGAAACCTGCACTATTGTATCGGAACCTAATATCGGTCTCCCAGGAGCTGGTCAAAGCACAAACTCTTAGAAGATTGACTCTTCTTATACTTAAGTCGGCATTCTGCCTTCTGTATTCAATCCCAATGCATATTCTGTGGTTCATGGTCAATGTGAAGGTCGGAGGGATACAGTAAAATTGCACTGGTGCATCGGAATCTAATACTGGTCTCCCAGGAGCCGCTCAAAGCACAAACTCTTAGAATATTCACTCTTCTTGTACTCAAGTCGGCACTGTGCCTTTTGTATTCAATACCGATGCAATTTCTGTGTTTCATGGTCAATGTGAATGTCCAAGGAATACATTAAACCTGCACTGCTGCATTGGAATCTATTACTGGTCTGCCAGGGGCCGCTCAAATCACAAATTCTTAGAAGATTCACTCGTCTTGTACTTAAGTCGGCATTGTCCCTATCGTATTCGATCCCGATGAGATTTCTGTGTTTCATGGTCAATGTGAAGGTCCAAGGGATACAGTAAACTTGCACTGGTGCATCGGAATCTAATACTGGTCTCCGAGGAGCCGCTCAAAGCACAAACTCTTAGAATATTCACTCTTCTTGTACTCAAGTCGGCACTGTGCCTTTTGTATTCAATAACGATGCGATATCTATATTTCATGGTCAATGTTAAGACCCAACTGTTACAGTAAACCTGCACTGATGCATTAGAATCTAATACTGGTCTCCCAGGAGCCACCCAAAGCACAATATCTTAGAAGATTCACTCTTGTTGTAATTAAGTCGGATTTGTGCATTTTGTATTCAATCTCGATGCAATTACTTTGTTTCATGGTCAATGTGAAGGTCCAAGGGATGCAGTAGACCTGCACTGGTGGATCGGAATTAAATACTGTTCTCTTAGGAGCCGCTCAAAGCACATATCCTTAGAAGATTCACTCTTGTTGTAATTAAGTCAGCACTGTGCCTTTGTATTGAATCCCGATGTAATTTCTGTGTTTAATGGTCAAAAGATGGCCCAAGGGATACAGTAAATCTGCACTGGTGAATCTTAGTCTAATACTGGTCTCCCAGGAGCCGCTCAAAGCACAAACTCTTAGAAGAATCACTCTTTTTGTACATAAGTCTGCATTGTGCCATTTGTATTCAATCCCGATGCGATTTCTGTGTTTCATGGTCAATGTGAAAGTCCAAGAGATTCTGTAAACCTGAACTGGTGCAACGCAATATAATACTGGTCCCCCAGGAGCCGCTCAAAGTACAAACTCTTGGAAGATTCACTCTTCTTGGTTTTAAGTCGGCATTGCGCCTTTTGTATTCAATGCCGATGCAATTTCCTCGTTTCATGGTCAATGTGAAAGTCCAAGGGATTCTGTGAACCTGCACTGGTGCATCAGAATCTATTACTGGTCCCCCAGGAGCCCCTCAAACCAGAAAATCTTAGAGGATTCAGTTTTCATGTATTTATGTCCGCATTTTCCCTTTTGCATTAAATCCCGATGCAATTTCTGTGTTTCATGGTCAATGTGATGGCCCAAGTAGTGCAGTAAATCTGCACTAATGTATCTTTATCTAATACTGGTCGCCCAGGAGCCGCTCAACGCACAAACTCTTAAAAGATTTACTCTTCTTGTACTTAAGTCGCCATTGTCCTTTTTGTATTCAACCCCTATGCAATTTCTGTATTTCATGGTCAATGTGAAGGACCAAGGGATACCGTAAACCTCCACTGGTGCATCGGAATCTAATACTAATCACCCAGGAGCCGCAGTAAAGCGCAAACTCTTAGAAGATTCACTCTTTTTGTACTTATGTCGGCATTGTGCATTTTGTATTTAATTCCGATGCGATTTCTCTGTTTCATGCTCAATGTAATGATCCAAGTTATACATTAAACCTGCACTGGTGCATCGGATTCTAATAGTGGTCTCCCAGGAACTGCTCAAAATACAAACTCTTAGAAGATTAACTCTTCTTGTAATTAAGTCGGAATTCTGTGTTTCGTATTCAATCCCGATGCGATTCCTGTGTTTCATGGTCAATGTGAAGGTCCAAACGATACAGAAACCTGCACTATTGTATCGGAACCTAATATCGGTCTCCCAGGAGCTGGTCAAAGCACAAACTCTTAAAAGATTGACTCTTCTTATACTGAAGTCGGCAGTCTGCCTTTTGTATTCAATCCCAAATCAAATTCTGTGGTTCATGGTCAATGTGAAGGTCGGAGGGATGCAGTAAAATTGCACTGGTGCATCGGAATCTAATACTGGTCTCCCAGGAGCCGCTCAAAGCACAAACTCTTAGAAGATTCACTCGTCTTGTACTTAAGTCGGCACTGTGTTTTTTGTATTCAATACCGATGCAATTTCTGTGTTTCATGGTCAATGTGAAGGTCCAAGTGGTACAGTAAACCCGCACTGGTGCATCGGAATCTAAAAACTGATCTCCCAGGAGTCGCTCAAAGCACAAACTCTTAGAGGATTCACCCTTCTTCTACTTAAGTCGGCATTGTGCCCTTTTTATTGAATCCCGGTGCAATTTCTATGTCTCATGGTCAATGTGAAGGTCCAAGGGATACAGTACACCTAAACTGGTGAATCGGAATCTAATACTGGTCTCCCAGGAGCCGCTCAAATCACATACTCTTAGAAGGTTTACTCTTCTTGTTCTTAAGTCGGCATTGTCCTTTGTGTATTCAACCCCTATGCAATTTCTGTATTTCATGGTCAATGTGAAGGTCCAAGGGATACAGTAAACCTGCACTGGTGTGTTGGAATCTATTACTGGTCTCCCAGGAGCCGCTCAAATCATAAATTCTTAGAAGATTCACTCTTCTTGTACTTAAGTAGGCATCGTCCCTTTCGTATTCAATCCCGATGCGATTTCTGTGTTTCATGGTCAATGTGAAGGTCCAAGGGATACGATAAACCTGAACTGATGCATCGGAATCTAATACTGGTCCCCCAGCAGTCGCTCAAAGCACAATCTCTTAGAAGATTCACCCTTCTTGTACCTAGGTCGGCATTGTGCATTTTTTATTCAATCCCCATGCTATTTCTGTGTTTCACGGTAAATGTGAAGGTCTAAAGGATACATTAAACCTGCACTGGTGCATCGGAATCTAATACTGGTCTGCCAGGAGCCGCTCAAAGCACTCACTCTTAGAAGATTCATACTTTTTGCACTTAAGTCGGCATTGTGGCTTTTTTATTCAATCCCCAAGCAATTTCTGCGTTTCATGGTCAATGTGAAGGTCCAAGGAACACAGTAAACCCGCACTGGTGCATCGGAATCTAATACTGGTCTCCCCGGAGCCGCTCAAATAACAAACTACTAGAAGATTCACTCTTTTAGTACTTAAGTCGGCATTGTGCGTGTTGTATTCAATCCCGATGAGTGTTCTGTGTTTCATGGTCAATGTGAAGGTCCAAGGGACACAGTAAACCCGCACTGGTGCATCGGAATCAAACACTGGTGTCCCCAGAGCCGCTCAAATCACAAACTACTAGAAGATTCACTCTTTTTGTACTTAAGTCGGCAATGTCCATTTTGTATTCTATCCCGATGCAATTTCTGTGTTTCATGGTCAATCGGAAGGTCCAAGGGATGCAGTAAAACTGCACTGGTGCATCGGAATCTAATACTCGTCTCCCAGGAGTCGCTCAAAGCACTCACTCTTACAAGATTCATTCTACTTGTACTTATGTCAGCATTGTGCCTTTTGTATTCAATCCCGATGCGATTTCTGTATTTCATTATCAATGTGAAGCTCCAAGGGCAACAGTAAACCTGCACTGGTGCATGGGAATCTAATACCGGTCTCCAGGAGCCGCCCTCTGCACAAACTCTTAGAAGATTCACTCTTCATGTACTTAAGTCGGCATTGTGCCTTTTGCATTGAATCCCGATGCAATTTCTGTGCTTCATGGTCAATGTGCAGGTCCAGGGGATACTGTAAACCTGCACTGTTGCATCGGAATCTAATACTGGTCCCCCAGCAGTCGCTCAAAGCACAATCTCTTAGAAGATTCACCCTTCTTGTACGTAGGTCGGCAGTGTGCCTTTTTTATTCAATCCCCAAGCAATTTCTGCGTTTCATGGTCAATGTGAAGGTCCAAGGGACACAGTAAACCCGCACTGGTGCATCGGAATCTAATACTGGTCTCCCCGGAGCCGCTCAAATCACAAACTACTAGAAGATTCACTCTTTTTGTACATAAGTCGGCATTGTGCGTGTTGTATTCAATCCCGATGAGTGTTCTGTGTTTCATGGTCAATGTGAAGGTCCAAGGGACACAGTAAACCCGCACTGGTGCATCGGAATCAAATACTGGTGTCCCCAGAGCCGCTCAAATCACAAACTACTAGAAGATTCACTCTTTTTGTACTTAAGTCGGCAATGTCCATTTTGTATTCTATCCCGATGCAATTTCTGTGTTTCATGGTCAATCGGAAGGTCCAAGTGGTACAGTAAACCCGCACTGGTGCATCGGAATCTAAAAACTGGTCTCCCAGGAGTCGCTCAAAGCACAAACTCTTAGAGGATTCACCCTTCTTCTACTTAAGTCGGCATTGTGCCCTTTTTATTGAATCCCGGTGCAATTTCTATGTCTCATGGTCAATGTGAAGGTCCAAGGGATACAGTACACCTAAACTGGTGAATCGGAATCTAATACTGGTCTCCCAGGAGCCGCTCAAATCACATACTCTTAGAAGGTTTACTCTTCTTGTTCTTAAGTCGGCATTGTCCTTTGTGTATTCAACCCCTATGCAATTTCTGTATTTCATGGTCAATGTGAAAGTCCAAGGGATACAGTAAACCTGCACTGGTGTGTTGGAATCTATTACTGGTCTCCCAGGAGCCGCTCAAATCATAAATTCTTAGAAGATTCACTCTTCTTGTACTTAAGTAGGCATCGTCCCTTTCGTATTCAATCCCGATGCGATTTCTGTGTTTCATGGTCAATGTGAAGGTCCAAGGGATACGGTAAACCTGCACTGATGCATCGGAATCTAATACTGGTCCCCCAGCAGTCGCTCAAAGCACAATCTCTTAGAAGATTCACCCTTCTTGTACGTAGGTCGGCAGTGTGCCTTTTTTATTCAATCCCCAAGCAATTTCTGCGTTTCATGGTCAATGTGAAGGTCCAAGGGACACAGTAAACCCGCACTGGTGCATCGGAATCTAATACTGGTCTCCCCGGAGCCGCTCAAATCACAAACTACTAGAAGATTCACTCTTTTTGTACATAAGTCGGCATTGTGCGTGTTGTATTCAATCCCGATGAGTGTTCTGTGTTTCATGGTCAATGTGAAGGTCCAAGGGACACAGTAAACCCGCACTGGTGCATCGGAATCAAATACTGGTGTCCCCAGAGCCGCTCAAATCACAAACTACTAGAAGATTCACTCTTTTTGTACTTAAGTCGGCAATGTCCATTTTGTATTCTATCCCGATGCAATTTCTGTGTTTCATGGTCAATCGGAAGGTCCAAGGGATGCAGTAAAACTGCACTGGTGCATCGGAATCTAATACTCGTCTCCCAGGAGTCGCTCAAAGCACTCACTCTTAGAAGATTCATTCTACTTGTACTTATGTCAGCATTGTGCCTTTTGTATTCAATCCCGATGCGATTTCTGTGTTTCATTATCAATGTGAAGGTCCAAGGGCAACAGTAAACTTGCACTGGTGCATGGGAATCTAATACCGGTCTCCAGGAGCCGCCCTTGGCACAAAGTCTTAGAAGTTTAACTCTTCTTGTACTTAAGTCGGCATTGTGCCTATTGTATTCAATCCCGATGCGATTTCTGTTTTTCATGGACAATGTGAACGTCCAAGGGATACAGTAAACCTACACTGGTGCATCGGAATCTAATACTTGTCTCCCAGGAGTCGCTCAAAGCACTCACTCTTAGAAGATTCAAACTTTTTATACTTAAGTCGGCATTGTGCGTTTTTTATTCAATTCCGATGCAATTTCGTTGTTTCATGGTTAATGTGAAGGTCGAAGAAATATAGTACACCTAATCTGGTGCATCGGAATTTAATACTGGTCGCCCAGGAGCCGCTAAAAGCACAAACGCATAGAAGATTCACTCATCTTGTACTTTATTCAGTATTGTCCCTTTTGTATTCAATTCCGATGCAATTTCTGTGTTTATTGCTCAATGTGAAGATCCAAGGGATACAGTAAACCTGCACTGGTGCATCGGAATCTAATACTGGTCTCCCAGGAGCCGCTCAAAGCACAAACTCTTACAAGATTCACTCTCCTTGTACTTAAGTTGGCATTGTGCCTTTTGTATTCAATCCCGATGCAATTTCTTTGTTTCATGGTCAATGTGAAGGACCGATGGATGCAGTAAATCTGCACTGGTGCATCGAAATCTGATACTGGTCTCCCAGGAGCCGCTCAAATCACAAACTCTTAGGAAATTCACTCCTCTTGCACTTAAGTCGGCATTGTGCCTTTTGTACTCTATCCCGATGCAATTTCTGTGTGTCATGGTCATTGTGAAGGACCAAGGGATACAGTAAACCTGCACTGGTGCACCGGAATCTAATGCTGGTCGCCCAGGAGACGCTCAAAGCACAAACTCTTAGAAGATTCACTCTTCTTGTACTTAAGTCGGCACTGAGCCCTTTGTATTCGATCCTGTTGCGATTTGTGAGTTTCATGGTCCATGTGAACGCCCAAGGGATACAGTAAAAATGCACTGGTGCATCGGAATGTAATACTGGTATCCAAGGAGCCGCTCAATGCACAAAATCTTAGAAGATTGACTCTTCTTGTACTTAAGTCAGCATTGTGCATTTTGTATTCAATTCCGATGCAATTTCTGTGTTTCATGGTCAATGTGATGGCCCAAGGGATACAGTTAACCTGCATTGGTGCATCGGAAACTAATACGGGTTTCCCAGGGGCCGCTCAGAGCTCAAGCACTTAGAAAATCCACTCTTCTTGTACTTAAGTCGGCATTGTGCCGTTTGTATTAAATTCCGATGCCATTTATGTACTTCATGGTCAATGTGACGGTCCAAGGGATACAGTAAACCTGTACTGGTGCATCGGAATCTAATACTGGTTTCCCAGGAGCCGCTGAAGGCACAAACTCTCACAAGATTCACTCTTCTTGTACTTAAGTTGGCATTGTGCCTTTTATATTCATTTCCGATGCTATTTCTGTACTTCATGGTCAATGTGACGGTCCAAGGGATACATTAAAACTGTACTGGTGCATCGGAATCTAATACTGGTCTCCCAGGAGCCACTCAGACACAAACTCTTAGAAGTTTCACTCTTCTTGTACTTAAGTCGGCATCGTGCTTTTTGTATTCAATCCCGATGCAATTTCTGCGTTTCATGGTCAATGTGAAGGTCCGAAGGATACAGTAAACCTGCACTGGAGCATCACAATCTAATACTGGTCTCCCAGGACCCATTCAAATCACAAACACTTACAAGATTCACTCTTCTTGTACTTATGTCAGCATTGTACTTTTGTAATCAATCCCGATGCGATTTCTGTGTTTCATGGTCAATGTGAAGGTCCAAAAGGTTCAGTAAACCTTCACTGGTGCATCGAGAACTAATACTGGTCTCCCAGGAGCCACTGAAAGGACAAACTGTTAGTAGATTCACTCTTCTTGTACTTATGTCGGCATTGTGCATTTTGTATTCAATCCCGATGCAATTTCTGCGTTTCACGGTCAATGTGAACGTCCAAGGGATACAATAAACCTTCACTGGTGCATCTAAATCTGATACTGGTATCCCAGGAGCCGCTCAAATCACAAACTCTTGGAAGATTCATTCTTCTTGTACTTAAGTCGGCATTGTGCACTTTGCAGTCAATGTCGATGCGATTTCTGTGTTTCATGGTCAATGTGAAGGTCCAAGGGATACAGCAAAACTGCACTGGTGCAACGGAATCTAATACTGGTCTCCAAGGAGCCACTCAATGCAAAAACTCTTAGAAGATTCACTCTTATTGTACTTAAGTCAGCATTGTGCATTTTGTATTTAATTCCGATGCAATTTCTGTGTTTCACGGTCAATGTGATGGTCCAAGCTATACAGTAAACCTGCACTGGTGCATCGGAAACTAATACTAGTTTCCCAGGTGCCGCCCAATGCATAAACTCTTAGAAAATTCACTCTTCTTGTATTTAAGTCGGCATTGTGCCTTTTGTATTCAGTTCCGATGCCATTTCTGTACTTCATGGTCAATGTGACGGTCCAAGGGATACAGTAAACCTTTACTGGTGCATCGGAATCTAATACTGGTCTCCCAGGAGCCGCTGAAAGCACAAACTGTCGGAAGATTCACTCTTCTTGTACTGAAGTCGGCATTGTGCGTTTTGTATTCAATTCCGATGCCATTTCTGTACTTCATGGTCAATGTGACGGTCCAAGTGATACACTAAATCTATATTGGTGCATCGGAATCTAATACTGGTCTCCCAGGAGCTGCTGAAGGCACAAACTCTCAGAAGATTCACTCTTCTTGTACTTAAGTCGGCATTGTGCCTTTTGTATTCAATCCCGATGCAATTTCTGTGTTTCATGGTCAATGTGAGGGTACCAGGGACACAGTAATCTAGCACTGGGGCATCGAAATCTAATAGTGGTCTACCAGGAGCCGCCCAAAAGCACAAACTCTTAGAAGATTCACTCTTCTTGTACTTAAGTCGGCATTGTGCCCTTTGCATTCAATCCCGATGCGATTTCTGTGTTTCATGGTAAATGTGAACGCCCAGCGGATACAGTAAACCTGCACTGGTGTTCGGAATCTAATGCTGGTCTCCCAGCAGCCGCTCAAAGGTCAAACTCTTAAAAGTTTCACTCTTCATTGTACTTCAGTCGGCATTGTGCCATTTGTATTCAATCACGATGCGAATTCTATGTTACATGGTCAATAAAAAGGTCCAAGGGATACAGTAAACCTGCATTCGTGCATCGCAATCTAATCCTGGTCTCGCAGGAGCCACTCAAACATAAACTCTTAGAAGATTAAGTCTTCTTGTTTTTAAGTCGGCTATGTGCCTTTTGTATTGAATCACGATGCGATTTCTGTGTTTCATGGTCCATTTGAACGCCAAAGGGATACAGTAAACCTGCACTGGTGCATCTGAATCTAATACTGGCCTCCCATGAGCCGCTGAAGGAACAAACTCTTAGAAGATTCGCTCCTCTTATATTTAAGTCGGCATTGTGCCTTTTGTGTTCAATCCCGCTGCAATTTCTGTGTTTCATGGGCAATGTGAGGGGCATCAGAATCTATTACTGTTTGCCCAGGAGCCGCTAAAGCACAAACATTTAGAAGATTCACTCTCCTTGTACTTATGTCGGCATTGTACTTTTGTATTCAATCCCGATGCGATTTCTGTGTTTCATGGTCAATGTGAAGGTCCAAAAGATTCAGTAAACCAGCACTGGTGCATCGAGATCTAATACTGGTCGCCCAGGAGCCACTGAAAGCACAAACTCTTAGAAAATTCACTCTTTTTGTACCGCAGTCGGCATTGTGCATTTTGTATTCAATCCCGATGAAATTTCTGCGTTTCATGGTCAATGTGAACGTCCAAGGGATACAGTAAACCTTCACTGGTGAATCGCAATCTAATACTGGTCTCCCAGGAGCCGCTCAGAACACAAACTCTTAGAAGATTCACGATTCTTGTACTTAAGTCGGCATTGTGCATTTTGTATTTAATCCTGATGCGATTTCTGTGTTTTATGGTCAATGTGAAGGTCCAAGGGATACAGTGAAACTGCACTGGTGCATCGGAATATAATACTGGTCTCCCAGGAGCCGCTGAAGGCACAAACTCTCGGAAGATTCGCTCTTCTTGTACTTAAATCGGCATTGTGCCTTTTGTATTCAATCCCAATGCAATTTCTGTGTTTCATGGTCAATGTGAGGGTCCCAGGGATACAGCAAACCAGCACTGGGGCATCGGAATCTAATACTGGTCGCTTAGGAGCCGCCCAAATCACAAACTCTTAGAAGATTCACTCTTATTGTACAAAAGTCGGCATTGTGCCTTTTGTATTCAATGCGGATGAGATTTCTGTGTTTCATGGTCCATGTGAACGCCCAACGGATACAGTAAACCTGCACTGGTGCATCGGAATCTAATGCTGGTCTCTCACGAGCCGCTCAAAGACAAACTCTTAGAAGATTCGCTCTTCTTGTACTTAAGTCGGCATTGTGCATTTCGTATTCAATCCCTATGCAATTTCTGTGTTTCATGCTCAATGTGTAGGTCCAAGGGATACATTAAACCTGCACTGCTGCATTTTAATCTAATACTTGTCTCCCAGGAGCCCCTCAAATCACAAACTCTTAGAAAATTTACTTTTCTTGTACTTAAAGCGGCATTATGCCATTTGTATTCAATCCCGATGCGATATCTGTGTTTCATGGTCAATGTAAAGGTCCAAGGGATTCAGTAAAGATGCACTGGTGCATCGCAATCTAGTACTGGTCTCCCAGGAGCCGCTCAAAGCACAAACACTTAGGAGATTCACACTTCTTGTACTTAAGTCTTCGCTGTGCATTTTGTTTTCACTCCCGATACGATTTCTGTGTATCATGGTCAATGTGAAATTCCAAGGGATACAGCAAACCTGCACTGGTGCAACGGAGCCGAATCCAGTTCTCCCAGGAGCCGCTCAAAGCACGAAGTCTTAGAAGATTAACTCTTCTTGTACTTAAGTCGGCATTGTCCTTTTCATAATTAATCCCGATGCGATTTTTGTGTTTCAAGATCAATGTGAAGGTTCAAGGGATACAGTAAACCTGCACTGGTGCATCGGAATCTAATACTGGTTGCCCAGGAACCGCTCAAATCTCAAACTCTTAGAAGATTTACTCTTCTTGTACATAAGTCGGCATTGTCCCTTTGTATTCAATCCCGATCCCGTTTCTGTATTTCATGATCAATGTGAAGGTCCAAGGGATACAGTAAACGTGCACAGGTGCATTGGAATCTAATACGGGTCTCCTAGGAGCCGCGCAATTCACAAACTCTTAGAAGATTCACTCTTCTTGTACTTAAGTCGGCATTGTACCTTTTGTATTCAATCCCGATGAAATTTCTGCGTTTCATGGTCAATGTGAAGGTCCAAGGGATACGGTAAAACTGCACTGGTGCATCGGAATCTAATACTGGTCTACCATTAGCAGCTCAATGCACAAACTCTTAGAAGATTCCCTCTTCTTGTACTTAAGTCGGCATTGTCCCTTTCGTATTCAATCCCGATGCGATTTCTGTGTTTCATGGTCAATGTGAAGGTCCAAGGGATACAGTAGACCTGCACTGGTGCATCGGAATGTAATACTGGTCTCTCCTTAGCCGCTCAATGCACAAACTCCTAGAAGATTCAGTCTTCCTGTACCTAAGTCGGCAATGTGCCTTTTGTACTCAATCCCGATGCAATTTCTATAATTCATGGTCAATGTGAAGGTCCAAGGGATACACTAAACCTGCACGGGTGCATCGGAATTGAATACTGGTCTCCAGGAACCGCTCAAAACACAAGCTCTTAGAAGTTTCACACTTCTGGTACTTAAGTCGGCATTGTGCATTTTGTATTCAATCCCGACGCGATTTCCGTGTTCCATGGTCAAAGTGAAGGACCAAGGGATACAGTGAACCTGCACTGGTGCATCGGAATCTAATACTGGTCTCCCAGCAACCGCTCAAAGCACAAACTCTTAGAAGATTCACTCTTCTTGTACTTAAGTCGGCATTGTACCTTTTGTATTCAATCCCTATGCGATTTCTGTATTTCATGATCAATGTGAAGGTCCAAGGGATACAGTAAACCTCCACTGGTACATCGCAATTTAATACTGGTCTCACATTAGCCGCTCAAAAGGACAAACTCTTAGAAGATTCACTCATCTTGTACTTAAGTCGGCATTGTGCATTTCGTATTCAATCCCTATGCAATTTCTGTGTTTAATGCTCAATGAGATGGTCCAAGGGATACATTAAACCTGCACAGGTGCATTGGAATCTAATACAGGTCTCCCAGGAGCCGCTCAAAAGCACAGACTTTTAGAAGATTCACTCTTCATGTACTTATGTCGGCATTTTGCATTTGTATTCAATCCCGATGAGATTTCTGTGTTTCATGGGAAAATGTGAAGGTCCAACTGAAACAATAAACCTGCAATGGTGCATCGGAATCTAATACTGGTCTCCCAGGAGCCGGTAAAAGCGAAAACTCTTAGTAGATTTACTTTTCTTGTACTTAAAGCTGCATTATGCCATTTGTATTCAATCCCGATGCGATATCGGTGTTTCATGGTCAATGTGGAGGTCCAAGGGATACAGGAAACCTCCACTGGTACATCGCAATTTAATACCGGTCTCCCATTAGCCGCTCTAAAGCACAAACTCTTAGAAGATTCACTCATCTTGTACTTAAGTCTTCATTGTGTATTTCGTATTCAATCCCTATGCAATTTCTGTGTTTCATGGCCAATGTGAAGGTCCAAGGGATACATTAAACCTGCACTGGTGCATTGGAATCTAATACTGGTCTAGCAGGAGCCGCTCAAACACAAATTCTTAGAAGAGTCACCCTTCTTGTACTTAGGTCGGCATTGTGATTTTTGTATTCAATCCCGATGCAGTTTCTGTGTTTCATGGCCAATGTGACGGTCCAAGGCGTACAGTAAACCTGCACAGGTGCATCGGAATCTAATACTGGTCTCCCAGGAGCCGCTCAAACACAAATTCTTAGAAGATTCACCCTTCTTGTACTTAAGTCGGCATTGTGCATTTTGTATTCAATCCCTTTGCAATTTCTGTATGACATGGTCAATGTGAAGGTCCAAGGGATTCAGTAAACCTTCACTGGTGCATCGCGATCTCATACTGGTCTCCCAGGAGCCACTCAAAGCAGATACTCTTAGAAGATGTACTATTCCTGTACTTAAGTCGGCATTGTGAATTTTGTATTCAATCCCGATGCGATTTTTGGGTTTCATGGTCAATGTGAAAGTCCAAGGGATTCAGTAAACCTGCACTGCTGCATCGGAATCGAATCCTGTTCTCCCAGGAGCCGCTCAAAACACAAAGTCTTAGAATATTCACTCATCTTGTTCTTAAGTCGGCTTTGTGATTTTTGTATTCATTCCCGATGCAATCTCTGTGTTTCATGATCGTGTGAAGGTCCAAGGGATACAGTAAACCTGCACTGGTGCATCGGAATCGAATCCTGGTCTCCTGGGAGCCGCTCAAAGCACAAACTCTTAGAAGAATCACTCGTCTTGTACTTCAGCCAGCATTGTGCTTTTTATATTCAATCCCGATGCGATTTCTGTGTTTCAAAGTCAAAGTGAAGGTCCAAGGTATACAGTAAACCTGCACTGGTGCATCGGAATCTAAAACTAATCTCCCAGGAGCCGCTAAAAACACAAACTCATAGGAGATTCACTTTTCTTGTACTGATGTTGGCATTGTACGTTTTGTACTCAATCCCGATGCGATTTCTGTGTTTCATGATCAATGTGAAGGTCTAAGGGATACAGTAAACCTGCACTGGTGCATCGGAATCTAATACTGGTCTCCCAGGAGAGGCTCAAATCACAAGCTCTTAGAAGATTCACTCTTCTTGTACTTAAGTCGGCATTGTACGTTTTGTATTCAATCCCGTTGCGATTTCTGTGTTTCATGGCCAATATGACGGTCCAAGGCATACAGCCAACCTGCACTGGTGCATCGGAAGCTAATACTGGTCTCCCAGGAGCCGGTCAAACACAAATTCTTAGAAGATTCACCCTTGTTGTACTTATGTCAGCATTGTGCATTTTGTATTCAATCCCTTTGCAATTTCTGTATGTCATGGTCAATGTGAAGGTCCAAGGGATTCAGTAAACCTGCACTGGTGCATCGTGATCTAATACTGGTCTCCCAGGAGCCACTCAAAGCAGACACTCTTAGAAGATTTACTATTCCTGTACTTAAGTCGGCATTGTGAATTTTGTATTCAATCCCGATGCAACTTCTGTGTTTCATGGTCAATGTGAAAGTCCAAGGGATACAGTAAACCTGCACTGGTGCATCGGAATCGAATCCTGTTCTCCCAGGAGCCGCTCAAAACACAAAGTCTTAGAAGATTCAATCATCTTGTACTTAAGTCGGCTTTGTGATTTTTGTATTCAATCCCGATGCAATCTCTGTGTTTCATGGTCATGTGAAGGTCCAAGGGATACAGTAAACCTGCACTGGTGCATCGGAATCGTGTCCTGGTCTCCTAGGAGCCGCTCAAAGCACAAACTCTTAGAAGAATCACTACTCTTGTACTTCAGCCGGCATTGTGCATTTTGTATTCAATCCCTATGATATTTCTGTGTTTCAAAGTCAATGTGAAGGTCCTAGGTTTACAGTAAACCTGCACTGGTGCATCGGAATCTAATACTAATCTCCCAGGAGCCACTCAAAGCACAAACTCATAGAAGATTCACTCTTCTTGTACTGATGTCGGCATTGTAGGTTCTGTATTCAATCCCGATGCGATTTCTGTGTCTCATGATCAATGTGAGGGGCTAAGGGATTCAGTAAACCTGCACTGGTGCACCGGAATCTAATACTGGTCTCCGAGGAGAGGCTTAAATCGCAAGCTCTTAGAAGATTCACTCTTCTTGTACTTAAGTCGGCATTGCACGTTTTGTATTCAGTCCCGTTGCGATTTCTGTGTTTCATGATCAATGTGAAGGTCCAAGGGATACAGTTAAGCTGCACTGGTGCATCGGAATCTAATACTGGTCACCCAGGAGCCACTCAAAGCAGAAACTCTTAGAAGATTTTCTATTCTTGTACTTAAGTCGGCATTGTGAATTTTGTATTCCATCCCGATGCAATCTCTGTGTTTCATGGTCATGTGAAGGTCCAAGGGATACAGTAAACCTGCACTGGTGCATCGGAATCGTATCCCGGTCTCCTAGGAGCCGCTCAAAGCACAAACACTTAGAAGAATCACTCCTTTTGTACTTCAGCCGGCATTGTGCATTTTGTGTTCAATCCCGATGCGATTTCTGTGTTTCAAAGTCAATGTGAAGGTCCAAGGTGTACAGTAAACCTTCACTGGTGCATCGGAATCTAATACTAATCTCCCAGGAGCCGCTCAAAGCACAAACTCATAGAACATTCACTCTTCTTGTACTGATGTCGGCATTGTACGTTTTGTATTGAATCCCGATGCGATTTCTGTGTTTCATGATCAATGTGAAGGTCTAAGGGATACAGTAAACCTGCACTGGTGCATCGGAATCTAATACTGGTCTCCCAGGAGACGCTCAAATCAGAAGCTCTTAGAAGATTCACTCTTCTTGTACTTAAGTCGGAATTCTACGTTTTGTATTTAATCCTGTTGCGATTTCTGTTTTTCATGATCAATGTGAAGGTCCAAGGGATACAGTTACGCTGCACTGGTGCATCGGAATCTAATACTGGTCTCCCAGGAGCCGCTCAAATCACAAACTTTTAGAAGATTCACTCATCTTGTACTCAAGTCGGCATTGTCCTTTTCATATTCAATCCCGATGCGATTTCTGTGTTTCATGATCATTGTGAAGGTCCAATGGATACATTAAACCTCCACTGGTGCATCGGAATCTAATACTGGTCACCCAGGAACCGCTCAAACAAAAACTCTTAGAAGATTCACTCTTCTTGTACTTTAGTCGACATTGTGCCTTTTGTATTCAATCCCGATGCGATTTCTGTGTTTCACGATCAATGTGAAGGTCCAAGGGATACAGAAAACCTGCACTGGTGCAATAGATTCTAGTACTGGTCTCCCAGGAGCCGCTCAAAGCACAAACTATTAGAAGATTCACTCTTCTTGTACTTAAGTCGGCATTGTCCCTTTCGTATTCAATCACGGTGTGATTTCTGTGTTTCATGCTTAATGTGAAGTTCCAAGGAATACAGTAGACCTGCACTAGTGCATCGGAATCGAATCCTGGTCTCCAGGAGCCAATCAAACCACAAACTCATAGAAGATTCACTCTTCTTGTACTTCAGTAGGCATTGTGCCTTTTGTATTCAATCTCGATGTGATTTCTGTGTTTCATGGTCAATGTGAAGGTCCAAGGGATAAAGTAAACCGGCGCTGTTGCATCGGAATCTAATACTGGTCGCCCAGGAGATGCTCAAAGGACAAAGTCTTAGAAGATTCACTCTTCTTGCCCTTATGTCGGCATTGTGCCATTTGTATTCAATTCCGATGCAATTTCTGCATTTCATGGTCAATGTGAAGGTCCAAGGGATACAGTCAACCTGCACTGGTGCATCGAAATCTAATACTGGTCTCCCAGGAGCAGCTTAAAGGCACAAATTCTTAGAAGATACACTCTACTTGTACTTAAGTCGGCATTGTGCCTTTTGTATTCAATCCCGACGTGATTTGTGTGTTTCATGAACAATGTGAAGGTCCAAGGCATACAATAAACTTGCGCTGGTGCATCGGAATCTTACACTGGTCTCCCAGGAGCCGCTCAAAACACAAACTGTTAGAAGATTCACTCTTCTTGTACTTAAGTCGGCATTGTCCCTTTCGTGTTCAATCACAATGCGATTTCTGTGCTTCATGCTCAATGTGAAGTTCCAAGGGATACAGTAGACCTGCACTGGTTCATTGGAATCTAATACTGGTCTCCCAGGAGCCGCTCAAACACAAACTCTGAGAAGATTCACCCTTCTTGTACTTAAGTCGGCATTATGATTTTTGTATTCAATCTCGATGCAATTTCTGTGTTTCAAGGTCAATGTGACGGTCCAAGGCATACAGTAAACCTGCACTGGTGCATCGGAATCTAATACTGGTCTCCCAGGAGCCGCTCAAACACAAATTCTTAGAAGATTCACCCTTCTTGTACTTAAGTCGGCATCGTGCATTTTGTATTCAATCCCTTTGCAATTTCTGTATGTCACGGTCAATGTGAAGGTCCAAGGGATTCAGTAAACCTGCACTGGGGCATCGCGATCTAATACTGGTCTTCCAGGAGCCACTCAAAGGAGAAACTCTTAGAAGATTTACTACTCCTGTACTTAAGTCGGCATTGTACGTTTTGTATTCAATAACGTTGCGATTTCTGTGTTTCATGATCAATGTGAAGGTCCAAGGGATACAGTAAACCTGCACTGGTGCATCGGAATCTAACACTGGTCTCCCAGGAGCCGCTCAAACACAGATTCTTGGAAGATTCACTCTTCCTATACTGATGTGGCATTGTACGTTTTGTATTCATTCCCGTTGCGATTTCTGTGTTTCATGATCAATGTGAAGGTCCATGGGATACAGTAAACCTGCACTGGTGCATCGGAATCTAACACTGGTTTCCCAGGAGCCGCTCAAATCACAAATTCTTAGAAGACTCACTCTTCTCGTACTTCTGTCGGCACTGTCCCTTTTGCATTCAATCCCGATGCCATTTCTGTGTTTCATGATCAATGTGAAGGTCCACGAGATACAGTAAACCTGTACTGGTGCATCGGAATCTAATACTGGTCTCCCAGGAGCCGCTCGAATCACAACCTCTTAACAGATTCACTCTTCTTGTACTTAAGTCGGCATTGTGCCTTTTTTAATCAATCCCGATGCAACTTCTGTGTTTCATGGTCAATGTGACGGTCCAAGAGATACATTAAACCTCCACTGGTGCATCGGAATCTAATACTGGTCTCCCAGGAACCGCTCAAACAAAAGCTCTTAAAAGATTCACTCTTCTTGTACTTAAGTCGGCACTGTCCCTTTTGTATTCAATCCCGATTCAATCTGTGTTTCATGATCAATGTGAAAGTCCAAGGGATACAGAAAACCTGCACTGGTGCATCGGAATCTAGTACTTGTCTCCCAGGAGCCGCTAAAAGCACAAACTATCAGAAGATTCACTCTTCTTGTATTTAAGTCGGCATTGTCCCTTTCGAATTCAATCTCTATGCAATTTCTATGTTTCATGCTCAATGTGAAGGTCCAAAGGATACATTTAACCTGCACTGGTGCATTGGAATCTAATACTGGTCTCCCAGGTGCCGCTCAAATCACAAACTCTTAGAAGATTTACTCTTCTTGTACTTATGTCGGCATTTTGCATTTGTATTCAATCCCGATGAGATTTCTGTGTTTCATGGGAATATGTGAAGCTCCAACTGAAACAATAAACCTGCAATGGTGCATCGAAATCTAATACTGGTCTCCCAGGAGCCGATAAAAGCAAAAACTCTTAGAAGATTTACTCTTCTTGTACTTAAAGCGGCATTACGCCATATGTATTCAATCCCGATGCGATTTCTGTGTTTCATGATCAATGTGAAGGTCCAAGGGATACAGTAAACCTGCACTGGTGCATCGGAATCTAACACTGGTCTCCCAGGAGCCGCTCAAACACAGATTCTTGGAAGATTCACTCTTCTTATACTGATGTGGCATTGTACGTTTTGTATTCAATCCCGTTGCGATTCCTGTGTTTCATGATCAATGTGAAGGTCCAAGGGATACAGTAAACCTGCACTGGTGCATCGGAATCTAACACTGGTTTCCCAGGAGCCGCTCAAATCACAAATTCTTAGAAGACTCACTCGTCTCGTACTTCTGTCGGCACTGTCCCTTTTGCATTCAATCCCGATGCCATTTCTGTGTTTCATGATCAATGTGAAGGTCCACGAGATACAGTAAACCTGTACTGGTGCATCGGAATCTAATACTGGTCTCCCAGGAGCCGCTCGAATCACAACCTCTTAACAGATTCACTCTTCTTGTACTTAAGTCGGCATTGTGCCTTTTTTAATCAATCCCGATGCAACTTCTGTGTTTCATGGTCAATGTGACGGTCCAAGAGATACATTAAACCTCCACTGGTGCATCGGAATCTAATACTGGTCTCCCAGGAACCGCTCAAACAAAAACTCTTAAAAGATTCACTCTTCTTGTACTTAAGTCGGCACTGTCCCTTTTGTATTCAATCCCGATGCCATATCTGTGTTTCATGATCAATGTGAAAGTCCAAGGGATACAGAAAACCTGCACTGGTGCATCGGAATCTAGTACATGTCTCCCAGGAGCCGCTCAAAGCACAAACTATCAGAAGATTCACTCTTCTTGTATTTAAGTCGGCATTGTCCATTTCGTATTCAATCTCTATGCAATTTCTGTGTTTCATGCTCAATGTGAAGGTCCAAGGGATACATTTAACCTGCACTGGTGCATTGGAATCTAATACTGGTCTCCCAGGAGCCGCTCAAATCACAAACTCTTAGAAGATTCACTCTTCTTGTACTTATGTCGGCATTTTGCATTTGTATTCAATCCCGATGAGATTTCTGTGTTTCATGGGAATATGTGAAGCTCCAACTGAAACAATAAACCTGCAATGGTGCATCGAAATCTAATACTGGTCTCCCAGGAGCCGGTAAAAGCAAAAACTCTTAGAAGATTTACTCTTCTTGTACTTAAAGCGGCATTATGCCATTTGTATTCAATTCCGATGCGATTTCTGTGTTTCATGGTCAATGTGACGGTCCAAGGGATTCAGCAAACCTGCACTGGCGCATCGGAATCGAATACTGGTCTCCCATTAGCCGTTCAAAGCACAAACTCTTAGAAGATTCAGTCTTCTTGTACTAAAGTCGGCATTGTGCCTCTCGTATCCAATCGCGATGCCATTTCTGTGTTTCATGCTCAATGTAAATATCCAAGGGATACAGTTAACCTGCACAGGTGCATCGGAATTTAATACTGGTCTCCCAGGAGCCCCTCAAAGCACAAACTCTTAGAAGACTCACTCTTCTTGTACTTAAGTCGGCATTGTGCCTTTTCTATTCAATCCCGATGCGATTTCTGTGTTTCATGGTCAATGTGAAGGTCCAAGGGATACAGTAAACCAGCACTGGTGCATCGGAATCTAATACTGGTCCCCCAGGAGCCGCTCAAAGCACAAACTCTTAGAAGATACTATCTTCATGTACTTAAGTCCGCATTATGCGTTTTGTATTCAATCCCGACGCGATTTCTGTGTTTCAAGGTCAATGTGAAGGTCCAAGGTATACAGTAATTCTTCACTGGTGCATCGGACTCTAATACTAATCTCCCAGGAGCCGCTCAAAGCACAAACTCATAGAAGATTCACTCTTCTTGTACTGATGTCGTTATTGGACGTTATGTATTCAATCCCGATGCGATTTCTGTGTTTCATGATCATTGTGACGGTCCAAGGGATACCGTAAACTTGCACTGGTGCAACGGAATCTAATACTGGTCCCCTAGGAGCCGCTCGAATCACAAACTTTAAGAAGATTAACTCTTCTTGTACTTAAGTCGGCATTGTTTTCTTCATATTCAATCCCGATGCGATTTCTGTGTTTCAAGATCAATGTGAAGGTTCAAGGGATACAGTAAACCGGCACTGGTGCATCGTAAACTAATACTGGTCTCCTAGGAGCCGCTCAAATCACAAACTCTTAGAAGATTCACTCCTTTTGTACCTAAGTCGGCATTGTCCCTTTCGTATTCAAACATTATGCGATTTCTGTGTTTCATGGTCTATGTGAAGGTCCAAGCGATACAGTAAACCTGCGCTGGTGCATCGGAATCTGATACTGGTCTCCCATTAGCCGCTCATATCACAAATTCTTAGAAGATTCACTCTTCTTGTACTTAAAACGGCATTGTGCCCTTTGTATTCAATCCTGATGCAATTTCAGTGTTTCATGGTAATTTTGAATGTCCAAGGGATACAGTGAACCTGCACTGGTGCATCGGAATCAAATACTGGGCTCCCAGGAGCCCCTCAAAGCACAAACTCTTAGAGGACTCACTCTCCATGTACTTAGGTCGGCATTGTGCCTTTTGTATTCAATCCCGATGCGATTTCTGTGTTTTGTTGTCATTGTGAAGTTCCAAGAGATACAGAAAACCAGCACTGGTGCATCGGAATCTAATACTGGCCCCTAGGAGCCGCTCAAAGCACAAACTCTTAGAAGATTCTATCTTCTTGTACTTAAGTCCGCATAATGCCTTTTGTATTCAACCCCGATGCGATTTCTGTGTTTCATGGTCAATGTGAAGGTCCAAGGGATTCAGTAAACGCGCACTGGTGCATCGCGATCTAATACTGGTCTTTAAGGAGCCACTCAAAGCAGAAACTCTTAGAAGATTTACTATTCCTGTACTTAAGTCGGCATTGTGCTTTTTGTATTCAATCCCGATGAGGTATCTGTGTTTCATGGTCAACGTGAAGGTCCAAGTGATACAGTAAACCTGCACTGGTGCATCGGAATCTAATACTGGTCTCCCAGGAGAGGCTCAAATCACAAGCTCTTAGAAGATTCACTCTTCTTGTACTTATGTTGGCATTGTGCCTTTTTTACTAAATCCCGATGCAATTTCTGTGTTTCATGGTCAATGCGACGGTCCAAGATATACATTAAACCTCCACTGGTGAATCGGAATCTAATACTGGTCTCCCAGGAGCCGCTCAAAGAAAAAAAAGCTCTTAGAAGATTCACTCTTCTTGTACTTAAGTCCACATTGTGCTTTTTGTATTCAATCCCGATGCGATTTCTGTGTTCCACGATCAATGTGAAGGTCCAAGGGATACAGTAAACCTGCACTGGAGCATCGGAATCTAATACAGGCTTCCCAGGAGCCACTGAAGTCAAAAAATTCTTAGAAGCCTCACTCTCCTTGTACTTAAGTCGACGTTATGCCTTTTGTATTCAATCCCGACGCAATTTCTGTGTTTCATGGTCAATGTGAAGGTACAAGGAATACAGTCAACCTGCACTAGTGCATCGGAATCGAATCCTGGTCTCCCAGGAGCCACTCAAACCACAAATTCTTAGAGGATTCACACTTCTTGTACTTCAGTAGGCATTGTGCCTTTTGTAATCAATCCCGATGCGATTTCTGTGTTTCATGGTCAATGTGAAGGTCCAAGCAATAAAGTAAACCGGCACTGGTGCATCGGAATCTAACACTGGTCGCCCAGGAGACGCTCAAAGCACAAACTCTTAGAAGATTCACTCTTCTTGTTCTTAGGTCGGCATTGTGCCTTTTGTATTCAATCCCGTTGCGAATTCTGTGTTCCTTGGTTAATGTGAACGCCCAAGGGATACAGTAAACCTGCACTGGTGCATCGGAATATAATACTGGTCGCCCATTAGCCGCTCAAAGCGCAAACTCTTAGAAGTTTCACTCTTCTTGTACTTAAATCGGCATTGTGCAATTTGTATTCAGTCCCAATGCGATTTCTGTGTTTCATGGTCAATGTGAAGGTCCAACGGATACATTAAACCTGCACTCGTGCATTGGAATATAATACTGGTCTCCCAGGAGCTGCTCAAAGCACAAACTCTTAGAAGATTCACTCTTCTTGTACTTAAGTCAGCATTGTACCTTTTGTATTCAATCACGATGTGATTTCTGTTTTTCATGTTCAATGTGAAGGTCCAAGGGTTACAGTAAACCTGCACTGGTGCATCGGAATCTGATACTGGTGCCCCATTAGCCGCTCAAAAAACAAACTCTTAAAAGATTCAGTCATGTTGTACTTTAATCTGCTTTGTGCATTTTGTATTCAATCTCTATGCAATTTCACTGTTTCATGGTCAATGTGAAGTTCCAAGGGATCCAGTAAACCTGCACTTGTGCTTCAGAATCCGATACTGGTCTCCCAGGAGCGGCTCAAAGCACAAATTCTTAGAAGATCCACTCTGCCTGCACTTAAGTTGCCATTGTGCCTTTTGTATTCAATCCCGATGCGATTTCTGTGTTTCTTGGTCAATGTGATCGCCCAAGGGATGCAGTAAACCTGCACTGGTGCATCGTATTCTAATACTGGTCTCCCAGGAGCCGCTCAAAGCACAAACTCTTAGAAGATTCACTCTTCTTGTACTTAAGTCAGCATTGTTCCTTTTGTATTCAATCCCATGCTATTTCTGTGTTTCATGGTCAATGTGATAGCCCAAGGGACACAGTAAACCTTCACTGGTGCATCGGAAACTAATACTGGTCTCCCAGGAGCCGCTCAAAGCACAAAACTCTTAGAAGTTCATCTCTTCTTGTACTTAAGTCAGTATTGTGCCATTTGTATTCAATCCCGATGCGATTTTTGTGTTTCATGGTCAATGGGAAGGTCCACGTTATTCAGTAAACCTGCACTGGTGCATCGTAATTTAATACTGATCTCCGAGCACCCACTCAAGGCAAACCTCTTAGAAGATTCACTCTTCGTGTTCTTAAGTCGTCAATGTGCCTTTTGGATTCAATCCCGGTGCGATTTCTGTGTTTCGTGGTCAATGTGAAAGTCCAAGGGATACAGTAAACCTGCACTGGTGCTTCGGAATCTGAAACTGGTCTCCCAGGAGCCGCTCAAAGCACAAACTCTTAGAATATTCACTCTTCTTGCACTTACATTGGCATTGTCCCTATCGTATTCAATCCCGATGCCACTTCTGTGTTTCATGGTCAATGCGAAGGTCCAAGGGATACAGTGAACCTGCACTGGTGCATCGGAATCTAATACTGTTCTCCCATTACCCGCTTAAAGCACAAACTCTCAGAAGATTCACTCTTCTTGTACTTCAGTTGGCATTGTGCATTTTGTATTCAATCCCATGCAATTTCTGTGTTTCATGGTCAATGTGAAGGTCCAAGGGATACAGTAAACCTGCACAGGTTCGTCGGAATCTAATACTGGTCTCCTATTAGCCGCTCAGAGCATCAACTCTTTGAAGATTCAGTCATCTTATACTTTAATCGGCATTGTGCATTTTGTATCCAATCCCTATTCAATTTCTGTGTTTCATGGTCAATGTGAAGGTCCAAGGGATACAGTAAACCTGCACTGGTGCATCGGAATCTGATACAGGTCTCCCAGCAGCCGCTCAAACACAAACTCTTAGGAGATTCACTCTTTTTGTCTTAAAGTCGGTATTGTGCCTTTTGTATTCAATCCCGATGCGTTTTCTGTGTTTCATGGTCAATGTTTAGGTCCAAGAGATACAGTAAACCTGCACTGGTGCATCGTAATCCAATACTGGTCTCCCAGGAGCCACTCAAAGCAAACCTCTTAGAAGTCTCACTCTTCTTGTACTTAAGTCGGCATTGTGCCTTTTGTATTCAATCCCGATGCGATTTCTGTGTTTCATGGTCAAAGTGAAGGTCCAAGGGATACATTAAACCTGCACTCGTGTATTGGAATATAATACTGGTCTCCCTGGAGCCGCTCAGTGCACAAACTCTTAGAGGATTCACTCTTGTTGTCCTTAAGTAGGCATTGTGCCTTTTGTATTCAATCCCGATGCGATTTCTTTCTTTCGTGGGCAAAGTGAAGGTCCAAGGGACACATTACACTTGCATTGGTGCATCGGAATCTAATATAGATCTCCCAGGAGTCGCGCAAACAGACAGTTTAAGAAGATTCACTCTTCTTGTACTTACGTTGGCATTGTGCCTTTTGTATTCAATCACATGCAATTTCTGTGTTTCATGGTCAATGTGACGGTCTAAGGGAAATAGTAAACCTGCACTGGTGCATCGGAATCTAATACTGGTCTCCCAGGAGCCGCTCAAAGCACAAACTCTTAGAAGATTCACTCTTCTTGTACTTAAGTCGGCGTTGAGCCTCTGGCATTCAATCCCGATGCGATTTGTGTGTTTTATGGTCAATGTGAGGGTCCAAGGGATACATTAAACCTGCACTCGTGCATTGGAATCTAATACTGGTCTCCCAGGAGCCGTTCAAAGCACGAACTCTTAGAGGATTCACTCTTCTTGTACTTAAGTCGGCATTGTGCCCTTTGTATTCAATCCCGATGCGATATCTGTGTTTCATGGTCTATGTGAAGGTCCATGGGATACAGTAAACCTGCACTGGTGCATCGGAATCTAATACAGGTCACCCAGGAGCCGCTGAAAGCACAAACTCTAAGAAGATTCACTCTTCTTGTACATCTGTCGGCATTGTGCCTTTTGTATTCAAACGCGTTGCTATTTCTGTGTGTCATGGTCAATGTGAAGGTCCAAGGGATACAGAAAACCTGCAAAGAAGCACCGGAATCTAATTCTGGTCCCCCATTAGCCGCTCAAAGCATAAACCCTTAGAAGATTCACTCTTCCTGTACTGAGGTCGGCGTTGTCGCTTTCGTATTCAATCCCGATGCGATTTCTGTGTTTTATGGTGAATTTGAAGGTCCAAGGGATACAGGAAACCTGCACTGGTGCATCGGGATCTGATACTAGTCTCCCATTAGCCGCTCAAATCACAAACTCTTAGAAGATTCACTCTTCTCGTTCTTAAGTCGGCATTGTGCCGTTTGTTTTCAATCCCGATGAGATTTCTGTGTTTCTCGGTCAATGTGAACGCCCAAGGGATACAGTAAACCTACACTGGTGCATCGTATTCTAATACTGGTCTCCCAGGAGCCGTTCAAAGCACAAACACTTAGAAGATTCACTCTTTTTGTACTTAAGTCAGCATTGTGCCTCTTGTATTCAATCCCATGCAATTTCTGTGTTTCATGGTCAATGTGATGGCCCAAGGGACACAGAAAACCTGCACTGGTGCATCGGAATCTAATACTGGTCTCCCAGGAGCCGCTCAAAGCACAAAATCTTAAAGTTCCACTCTTCTTGTACTTATGTCAGTATTGTGCCGTTTGTATTCAATCCCGGTGCGATTTTTGTGTTTCATGGTCAATGTGAAGGTCTACGAGACTCAGTAAACCTGCACTGGTGCATCGTAATCTAATACTGGTCTCCCAGGTGCTACTCAAAGCACAACCTCTTAGATGATTCACTCTTCTTCTTCTTAAGACGGCGTTGTGCCTTTTGTATTCAATCCCGGTGAGACTTCTGTGTTTCGTGTTCAATGTGAGGTCCAAGGGATACAGTAAACCTGCACTGGTGCTTCGGAATCTGATACTGGTCTCCCAGGAGCTGCTGAAAACACAAACTCTAAGAAGATTCACTCTTCTTGTACATCTGTCGGCATTGTGCCTTTTGTATTCGATTCCGATGCAATTTCTGTGTTTCACGTTCAATTTGAAGGTCCAAGCGATACAGTGAACCTGCACTGGTGCTCTGGAATCTAATACTGGTCTCCCAGCAGCCGCCCAAAGCACAAACTCTTAGTGGATTCACTCTTCCTTTACTTAAGTCGGCATTGTGCCTTTTGTATTCAATCCCGATGCGATTTCTGTGTTTCATGGTCCATGTGAACACCCAAGGGATACAGTGAACCTGCACTGGTGCATCGGAATCTAATACTGGTCACCCAGGAGCCGCTGAAAACAAAAACTAAAAGAAGATTCACTCTTCATGTACATCTGTCGGCATTGTGCCTTTTGTATTCAATTCCGTTGCAATTTCTGTGTTTCACGTTCAATTTGAAGGTCCAAGCGATACAGTGAACCTGCACTGGTGCTCTGGAATCTAATACAGGTCTCCCAGGAGCCGCTCAAAGCACAAACTCTTAGTAGATTCACTCTTCTTGTACTTAAGCCGGCATTGTGCCTTTTGTATTCAATCCCGATGTGATTTCTGTGTTTCATGGTCCATGTGAACTCCAAAGGGATACAGTAAACCAGCACTGGTCCATCGGAATCTAATACTGGTCACCCAGGAGCCGCTGAAAACACAAACTCTGAGAAGATCCACTCTTCTTGTACATCTATCGGCATTGTGCCTTTTGTATTCAATTCCGATGCAATTTCTGTGATTCACGTTCACTTTGAAGGTCCAGCCGATACAGTGAACCTGCACTGGTGCATTGGAATCTAATACTGGCCTCCCAGGAGCCGCTCAAAGCACTAACTCTTATAAGATTCACTCATTTTGTACTTAAGTCGGCATTCTGCCTTTTGTATTCAAACGCGTTGCTATTTCTGTGTGTCATGGTCAATGTGTAGGTCCAAGGGATACAGAAAACCTGTAAAGAAGCATCGGAATCTAATTCTGGTCCCCCATTAGCCGCTCAAAGCATAAACCCTTAGAAGATTCACTCTTCCTGTACTGAGGTCGGCATTGTCGCTTTCGTATTCAATCCCGATGCGATTTCTGTGTTTTATGGTCAATGTGAAGGTCCAAGGGATACAGCAAACCTGCACTGGTGCTTCGGAATCTGATACTGGTCTCCCATTAGCCGCTCAAAGCACAAACTCATATAAGATTCACTCTTCACGTACTTAAGTCGGGATTGTGCCTCTTGTTTTCAATCCCGATGCGATTTCTGCGTTTCTTGGTCAATGTGAACGCCCAAGGGATACAGTAAACCTACACTGGTGCATCGTATTCTAATACTGGTCTCCCAGGAGCCGTTCAAAGCACAATCACTTAGAAGATTCACTCTTCTTGTACTTAAGTCAGCATTGTGCCTTTTGTATTCAATCCCATGCAATTTCTGTGTTTCATGCTCAATGTGAAGGTCCAAGGGATACAGAAAACCTGCACTGGTGCATCAGGATCTAATACTAGTCTCCCAGGAGCCGCTCAAATCACAAACTCTAAGAAGATTCATTCTTCTTGTACTTAAGTCAGCTTTGTCCCTTTCGTATTCAATCCCGATGCGATTTCTGTGTTTCATGGTCAATGTCAAGGTCCAAGGGATACAGTAAACCTGCACTGGTGCATTGGAATCTAATACTGGTCTCCCAGGAGCCGCTCAAAGCATAT
This sequence comes from Schistocerca serialis cubense, assembly GCF_023864345.2. Classification (NCBI taxonomy): domain Eukaryota; kingdom Metazoa; phylum Arthropoda; class Insecta; order Orthoptera; family Acrididae; genus Schistocerca; species Schistocerca serialis. The sequence continues at coordinate 794,501,747 of NC_064642.1, read as the reverse complement.
ACAATTAGAAGATTCACTCTTCTTGTACTTAATTAAGCATTGTACATTTTGCATTCAATCACGATGCGAATTCTGTGTTTCATGTTCAATTTCAAGATCCAAGGGATACAGTAAACCTGCACTGGTGCACCGGAATCTAGTACTGGTCTCCCAGGAGCCGCTTTAATCACAAACTCTAAAATGATTCAATTTTGTTGTACTTTACTCGGCATTGTTCCTTTCGTATTTAATCCCGATGCGATTTCTATGTTTCGTGGTCAATGGAAATGTCCAAGGAATACAGTAAACCTGCACTGGTGCATCGAAATCTAATACTGTTCTCCCATTAGCCGCTTGAAGCACAAACTCTTAGGAGATTCATTCTTCTAGCACTTAAGTCGGAATTGTGCCTCTTGTAGTCAATCCCGATGCGATTTCTTTGTATCATGGTCAATGTGAAGGTCCAAGGGATACAGTAAATCGTCACTGCTGCATCGCAATCTAATACTGTCCTCCCAGGACCCGCTCAAAGTACAAACTCTTAGAAGATTCACTCTTCTAGTACTGAATTCGTCATTGTGCCTTTTGTATTCAATTCCGATGCAATTTCTGTGTTTCATGGTCCATGTGAACACCCAAGGGATACAGTAAACCTGCACTGGTGGATCGGAATCTAATACTGGTCATGCAGGAGCCGCTGAAAGCACAAACTCGAATAGAATCACTCTTCTTGTTCATCTGTAGGCATTGTGCCTTTTGTATTCAATTCCGATGCAATTTCTGTGTTTAACGTTCAATTTGAAGGTCCAAGCGAAACAGTGAACCTGCACTGGTGCATTGGAATCTAATACAGGTCTCCCAGGAGCCGCTTAATGCACAAACTCTTAGAGGATTCACTCTTCCTTTACTTAACTCGGCATTGTGCCTTTTGTATTCATTCCCATGCCATTTCTGTGTTTCATGGTCCATGTGAACACCCAAGGGATACAGTAAACCTGCACTGGTGCATCGGAATCTAATACTGGTCACCCAGGAGCCGCTGAAAACGCAAACTCAAAGAAGATTCACTCTTCTTGTACATCTGTCGGCATTGTGCCTTTTGTATTCAGCGACGATGCTATTTCTATGTTTCTGGTCAATGTGAAGGTCCACGGGATACAGTAAACCTGCACTGGTAAATCAGAATCTAATACAGGTCTCCCAGGAGCTGCTCAAAGCACAACCTTTTAGTAGATTCACTCTTCTTGTACTTAAGCCAGCATTGTGCCTCTTGTATTCAATCCCATGCAATTTCTGTGTTTCATGGTCAATGTGATGGCCCAAGGGACACAGAAAACCTGCACTGGTGCATCGGAATCTAATACTGGTCTCCCAGGAGCCGCTCAAAGCACAAAATCTTAGAAGTTCCACTCTTCGTGTACTTAAGTCAGTATTGTGCCATTTGTATTCAATCCGGGTGCGATTTTTGTGTTTCATGGTCAATGTGAAGGTCCACGGGACTCACTAAACCTGCACTGGTGCATCGTAATCTAAAACTGGCCTAACAGGTGCCACTCAAAGCACAACCTCTTAGACGATTTACTCTTCTTGTTCTTAAGACGGCATTGTGCTTTTTGTATTCAATCCCGGTGCGACTTCTGTGTTTCGTGTTCAATGTGAGGTCAAAGGGATACAGTAGACCTGCACTGGTGCTTCAGAATCTGATACTGGTCTCCCAGAAGCCGCTCAAAGCACAAACTCTTAGAAGATCCACTCTTCTTGTACTTAAGTCGGCTTTGTGCCTTTTGTATTCAATCCCGTTGCAATTTCTGTGTTTCATGGTCAATGTGAAGGTCCAAGGGATACAAAAAACCTGCACTGGTGCATCGGAATCTAATACTGGTCTCCCAAAGGCCGCTAAAATCACAAACTCTAAGAAGAATCACTCTTCTTGTACTTAAGTCAGCTTTGTCCCTTTCGTATTCAATCCCGATGCGATTTCTGTGTTTCATGGTCAATGTTAAGGTCCAAGGGATACAGTAAACCTGCACTGGTGCATCGGAATCTAATACTGATCTCCCATTAGCCTCTCAGAGCAAAAAACCTTAGAAGATTCACTCTTCTTGCACTTACATTGGCATTGTCCCTTTCGTATTCAATCCCGATGCGATTTCTGTGTTTCATGGTCAATGTGAAGGTCCTAAGGATACAGTAAATCTGCACTGGTGCATCGGAATCTAATGCTGGTCTCCCATTAACCGCTCAAAGCAGTAACTCTTAGAAGATTCACCCTTCTTGTACTTAAGTCGGCATTGTGCCTTTTGTATTCAATCCCGATGCGATTTCTGTGTTTCATGGTCAATGTGAACGCCCAAGGGATACACTAAACCTGCACTGGTGCATCGTAATATAATTCTGGTCTCCCAGGAGCCGCTCAAAAACACAAACTCTTAGAAGATACACTCTTCTTGCACTTTAGTCAGCATTATGCGTTTTGTACTCAATCCCATGCAATTTCTGTGGTTCATGGTCAATGTGATGGCCCAAGGGACACAGTAAACCTCCACTGGTGCATCGGAATCTAATACTGGTCTCCCAGGAGCCGCTCAAAGCACCAACTCTTAGAAGATTCTCTCTTTTTGTACTTAAGTCGGCATTGAGCCTCTTGTAGTCAATCCCGATGCGATTTCTGTGTTTCATGGTCCATGTGAACACCCAAGGGATACATTAAACCTGCACTGGTGAATCGGAATCTAATACTGGTCACCCAGGAGCCGCTGAAATCACTAACTCAAAGAAGATTCACTCTTCTTGTACATCTGTCGGCATTGTGCCATTTGTATTCAGCGACGATGCAATTTCTATGTTTCTGGTCAATGTGAAGGTCCACGGGATACAGTAAACCTGCACTGGTAAATCAGAATCTAATACAGGTCTCCCAGGAGCCGCTGAAAGCACAACCTGTTAGTAGATTCACCCTTCTTGTACCCATTAACCTCTCAAAGCAGTAACTCTTAGAAGATTCACCCTTCTTGTACTTAAGTCGGCATTGTGCTTTTTGTATTTAATCCCGATGCGATTTCTGTGTTTCATGGTCCATGTGAACACCCAAGGGATACAGTAAACCTGCACTGGTGCATCGGAATCTAATACTGGTCAGCCTGGAACCGCTGAAAACATAAAATCTGAGAAGATTCCCTCTTCTTGTACATCTATCGGCATTGTGCCTTTTGTATTCAATTCCGATGCAATTTCTGTGTTTCATCTACATCTACATCTACATCTATTTTCCGCGAGCCACCTTACGGTGTGTGGCGGAGGGTACTTATTGTACCACTATCTGATCCCCTCTTCCCTGTTCCATTCACGAATTGTGCGTGGGAAGAACGACTGCTTGTAAGTCTCCGTATTTGCTCTAATTTCTCGGATCTTTTCGTTGTGATCATTACGCGAGATATATGTGGGCAGTAGTAATATGTTGCCCATCTCTTCCCGGAATGTGCTCTCTCGTAATTTCGATAATAAACCTCTCCGTATTGCGTAACGCCTTTCTTGAAGTGTCCGCCACTGGAGCTTGTTCAGCATCTCCGTAACGCTCTCGCGCTGACTAAATGTCCCCATGACGAATCGCGCTGCTTTTCGCTGGATCATGTCTATCTCTTCTATTAATCCAACCTGGTAAGGGTCCCATACTGATGAGCAATACTCAAGAATCGGACGAACAAGCGTTTTGTAAGCTACTTCTTTCGTCGATGAGTCACATTTTCTTAGAATTCTTCCTATGAATCTCAACCTGGCGCCTGCTTTTCCCACTATTTGTTTTATGTGATCATTCCACTTCAGATCGCTCCGGATAGTAACTCCTAAGTATTTTACGGTCGTTACCGCTTCCAATGATTTACCACCTATGTCATAATCGTACTGGAATGGATTTCTACCCCTATGTATGCGCATTATATTACATTTATCTACGTTTAGGGAAAGCTGCCAGCTGTCGCACCATGCATTAATCCTCTGCAGGTCCTCCTGGAGTACGTACGAGTCTTCTGATGTTGCTACTTTCTTGTAGACAACCGTGTCATCTGCAAATAGCCTCACGGAGCTACCGATGTTGTCAACTAAGTCATTTATGTATATTGTAAACAATAAAGGTCCTATCACGCTTCCCTGCGGTACTCCCGAAATTACCTCTACATCTGCAGATTTTGAACCCGTTAAGAATGACATGTTGTATTCTTTCTTCTAGGAAATCCTGAATCCAATCACAAACCTGGTCCGATATTCCGTAAGCTCGTATTTTTTTCACTAAACGTAAGTGCGGAACCGTATCAAATGCCTTCCTGAAGTCCAGGAATACGGCATCAATCTGCTCGCCAGTGTCTACGGCACTGTGAATTTCTTGGGCAAATAGGGCGAGCTGAGTTTCACATGATCTCTGTTTGCGGAATCCATGTTGGTTATGATGAAGGAGATTTGTATTATCTAAGAACGTCATAATACGAGAACACAAAACATGTTCCATTATTCTACAACAGATTGACGTAAGCGAAATAGGCCTATAATTATTCGCATCTGATTTATGACCCTTCTTGAAAATGGGAACGACCTGCGCTTTCTTCCAGTCGCTAGGTACTTTACGTTCTTCCAGCGATCTACGATAAATTGCTGATAGAAAGGGGGCAAGTTCTTTAGCATAATCACTGTAGAATCTTAAGGGTATCTCGTCTGGTCCGGATGCTTTTCCGCTACTAAGTGATAGCAGTTGTTTTTCAATTCCGATATCGTTTATTTCAATATTTTCCATTTTGGCGTCCGTGCGACGGCTGAAGTCAGGGACCGTGTTACGATTTTCCGCAGTGAAACAGTTTCGGAACACTGAATTCAGTATTTCTGCCTTTCTTCGGTCGTCCTCTGTTTCGGTGCCATCGTCGTCAACGAGTGACTGAATAGGGGGTTTAGATCCGCTTACCGATTTCACATATGACCAAAACTTTTTAGGGTTCTTGTTTAGATTGTTTGCCAATGTTTTATGTTCGAATTCGTTGAATGCTTCTCTCATTGCTCTCTTTACGCTCTTTTTCGCTTCGTTCAGCTTTTCCTTATCAGCTATGATTCGACTACTCTTAAACCTATGATGAAGCTTTCTTTGTTTCCGTAGTACCTTTCGTACATGATTGTTATACCACGGTGGATCTTTCCCCTCGCTTTGGACCTTAGTCGGTACGAACTTATCTAAGGCGTACTGGACGATGTTTCTGAATTTTTTCCATTTTTGTTCCACATCCTCTTCCTCAGAAATGAACGTTTGATGGTGGTCACTCAGATATTCTGCGATTTGTGCCCTATCACTCTTGTTAAGCAAATATATTTTCCTTCCTTTCTTGGCATTTCTTATTACACTTGTAGTCATTGATGCAACCACTGACTTATGATCACTGATACCCTCTTCTACATTCACGGAGTCGAAAAGTTCCGGTCTATTTGTTGCTATGAGGTCTAAAACGTTAGCTTCACGAGTTGGTTCTCTAACTATCTGCTCGAAGTAATTCTCGGACAAGGCAGTCAGGATAATGTCACAAGAGTCTCTGTCCTGGCTCCAGTTCTGATTGTGTGACTATCCCATTCTATACCTGGTAGATTGAAGTCTCCCCCTATTACAATAGTATGATCACGAAACTTCTTCACGACGTTCTGCAGGTTCTCTCTGAGGCGCTCAACTACTACGGTTGCTGATGCAGGTGGTCTATAGAAGCATCCGACTATCATATCTGACCCACCTTTGATACTTAACTTAACCCAGATTATTTCACATTCGCATTCGCTAATAACTTCACTGGATATTATTGAATTCTTTACTGCTATAAATACTCCTCCACCATTGGCGTTTATCCTATCCTTGCGGTATATATTCCATTCTGTGTCTAGGATTTCGTTACTGTTCACTTCCGGTTTTAACCAACTTTCCGTTCCTAATACTATATGCGCACTATTTCCTTCAATAAGAGATACTAATTCAGGAACCTTGCCCTGGATACTCCTGCAGTTTACCAATATTACGTTGACTTTTCCCATTTTTGGTCTCTGAGGACGGATGTTCTTTATCAACGATGATAATGTCCTCTCTGGTAAGCCGTGTGCACGCCACACGTACTCTGCTACCCTAGTAGCTGCTTCCGGTGTGTGTGCATTCAATTTGAAGGTCCAAGCGATACAGTAAATCGTCACTGCTGCATCGCAATCTAATACTGGCCTCCCAGGACCCGCTCAAAGCACAAACTCTTATAAGATTCACTCATTTTGTACTTAAGTTGGCATTGTGCCTTTTGTATCCAAACGCGTTGCTATTTCTGTGTTTCATGGTCAATGTGAAGGTCCAAGGGATACAGAAAACCTGCAAAGAGGCATCAGAATCTAATTCTGGTCCTCCATTAGCCGCACAAAGCATAATCCCTTAGAAGATTCACTCTTCCTGTACTGAGGTCGGCTTTGTCGCTGTCGTATTCAATCCCAATGCGATTTCTGTGTTTTATGGGCAATGTGAAGCTCCAAGGGATACAGTAAACCTGCACTGGTGCATTGGAATCTGATACTGCTCTCCCATTAGCCGCTCATAGCACAAACTCTTAGAAGATTCACTCTTCTTGTACTTAAGTCAGCATTGTGCCTTTTGTATTCAATCCCGATGCAATTTCTGTGTTTCATGGTCAATGTGATGGCCCAAGGGACACAGAAAACGTGCACTGGTGCATTGGAATCTAATACTGGTCTCCCAGGAGCCGCTCAAAGCACAAAATCTTAGAAGTTCCACTCTTCTTGTACTTAAGTCAGTATTGTGCCATTTGTATTCAATCCCGGTGCGATTTTTGTGTTTCATGGTCAATGTGAAGGTCCACGGGACTCAGTAAACCTGCACTGGTACATCGTAATCTAATACTGGTCTCCCAGGTGCCACTCAAAGCACAACCTCTTAGATGATTTACTCTTCTTGTTCTTAAGACGGCATTGTGCCTTTTGTATTTCATTCCGGTGCGACTTCTGTGTTTCGTGTTCAATGTGAGGTCAAAGGCATACAGTAGACCTGCACTGGTGCTTCAGAATCTGATACTGGTCTCCCAGAAGCCGCTCAAAGCACAAACTCTTAGAAGATTCACTCTTCTAGTACTTAAGTCGTCATTGTGCCTTTTGTATTCAATTCCGATGCAATTTCTGTGTTTCATGGTCCATGTGAACACACAAGGGATACAGTAATCCTGCACTGGTGCATCGGAATCTAATACTGGTCACGCAGGAGCCGCTGAAAACACAAACTCTAAGAAGAATCACTCTTCTTGTACATCTGTAGGCATTGTGCCTTTTGTATTCAATTCCGATGCAATTTCTGTGTTTAACTTTCAATTTGAAGGTCCAAGCGAAACAGTGAACCTGCACTGGTGCATTGGAATCTAATACAGGTCTCCCAGGAGCCGCTTAAAGCACAAACTCTTAGAGGATTCACTCTTCCTTTACTTAAGTCGGCATTGTGCCATTTGTATTCAATCCCGATGCGATTTCTGTGTTCCATGGTCCATGTGAACACCCAAGGGATACAGTAAACCTGCACTGGCGCATAGGAATATAATACTGGTCTCCCAGGAGCCGCTCAAAGCACAAACTATTAGAAGATACACTCTTCTTGCACTTTAGTCAGCTTTATGCGTTTTGTACTCAATCCCATGCAATTTCTGTGGTCCATGGTCAATGTGATGGCCCAAGGGACACAGTAAACCTCCACTGATGCGTCGGAATCTAATAGTGGTCTCCCTGGAGCCGTTCAAAGCACCAACTCTTAGAAGATTCTCTCTTTTTGTACTTAAGTCGGCATTGTGCTTTTGTATTCAATCGCGTTGCCATTTCTGTGTTTCATGGTTCATGTGAACACCCAAGGGATACAGTAAACCTGCACTGGTGCATCGGAATCTAATACTGGTCACCCAGGAGCCGCTGAAAACACAAACTCAAAGAAGATTCACTCTTCTTGTACATCTGTCGGCATTGTGCCTTTTGTACTCAGCGACGATGCAATTTCTATGTTTCTGGTCAATGTGAAGGTCCACGGGATACAGTAAACCTGCACTGGTAAATCAGAATCTAATACAGGTCTCCCAGAAGCCGCTCAAAGCACAACCTTTTAGTAGATTCACTCTTCTTGTACTTAAGTCGGCATTGTGCCTCTTATTTTCAATCCCGATGAGATTTCTGTGTTTCTTGGTGTATGTGAACGCCCAAGGGATACAGTAAACCTACACTGGTACATCGTATTCTAATACTGGTCTCCCATTAGCCGCTCAAAGCACAAACCCTTAGAAGATTCACTCTTCTTGCACTTACTTTGGCATTGTCCCTTTCGTATTATATCCCGAAGCGATTTCTGTGTTTCATGGTCAATGTGAAGGTTCAAAGGATACAGTAAACCTGCACTGGTGCATTGGAATCTAATACTGGTATCCCAGGAACCGCTCAAAGCAAATACAATTAGAAGATTCACTCTTCTTGTACTTAAGTCAGCATTGTACATTTTGTATTCAATCACGATGCGATTTCTGTGTTCATTTTCAATGTCAAGGTCCAAGGGATACAGTAAACCTGCACTGGTGAACCGGAAACTAGTTCTGGTCTCCCAGGAGCCGCTCTAATCACAAACTCTAAGAAGATTCAATTTTGTTGTACTTTACTCGGCATTGTCCCTTTCGTATATAATCCCGATGCGATTTCTATGTTTCATGGTCAATGGAAATGTCCAAGGGATACAGTAAACCTGCTCTGGTGCATCGGAATCTAATACTGTTCTCCCATTAGCCGCTCGAAGCACAAACTCTTAGGAGATTCATTCTTCTAGCACTTAAGTCGGCATTGTGCCTTTTGTAGTCAATCCCGATGCGATTTCTGTGTATCATGGTCAATGTGAAGGTCCAAGGGATACAGTAAATCATCACTGCTGCATCGCAATCTAATACTGGCCTCCCACGACCCGCTCAAGGCACATACTCTTAGAAGATTCACTCTTCTAGTACTTAAGTCGGCATTGTGCCTTTTGTATTCAATTCCGATGCAATTTCCTTGTTTCATGGTCCATGTGAACACCAAAAAGATACAGTAAACCTGCACTGGTGCATCTGAATGTAATACTGGTCACCCAGGAGCCGCTGAAAACACAAACTCAAAGAAGATTCACTCTTCTTGTACATCTGTCGGCATTGTGCCTTTTGTATTCCGCGACGATGCAATTTCTATGTTTCTGGTCAATGTGAAGGTCCAGGGGATACAGTAAACCTGCACTGGTAAATCAGAATCTAATACAGGTCGCCCAGGAGCCGCTCAAAGCACAACCTCTTAGTAGATTCACTCTTCTTGTCCTTAAGTCGGCATTGTGCCTTTTGTATTAAATCCCGATGCGATTTCTGTGTTTCATGGTCCATGTGAACACCCAAGGGATACAGTAAACCTGCACTGGTGCATCGGAATCTAACACTGGTCACCCAGGAGCCGCTGAAAACAAAAAATCTGAGAAGATTCACTCTTATTGTACATCTATCGGCATTGTGCCTTTTGTATTCAATTCCGATGCAATTTCTGTGTTTCACGTTCAATTTGAAGGTCCAAGCGATACAGTGAACCTGCACTGGTGCATTGGATTCTAATACTGGTCTCCCAGGAGCCGCTCAAAGCACAAACTCTCATAAGATTCACCTATTTTGTACTTAAGTCGGCATTGTGCCTTTTGTATTAAAACGCGTTGCTATTTCTGTGTTTCATGGTCAATGTGATGGTCCAAGGGATACAGAAAACCTGCAAAGATGCATCAGAATCTCATTCTGGTCACAAATAAGCCGCTCAAAGCATAAACACTTAGAAGATTCACTCTTCCTGTACTAAAGTCAGTATTGTGCCATTTGTATTCAATCCCGGTGCGATTTCTGTGTTTCATGGTCAATGTGAAGGTCCACGGGACTCAGTAAACCTGCACTGGTGCATCATAATCTAATACTTGTCTCCCAGGTGCCACTCAAAGCACAACCTCTTAGATGATTCACTCTTCTTGTTCTTAAGACGGCATTGTGCCTTTTGTATTCAATCCCGGTGCGACTTCTGTGTTTCGTGTTCAATGTGAGGTGAAAGGGATACAGTAGACCTGCACTGGTGCTTCGGAATCTGATACTGGTCTCCCAGAAGCCGCTCAAAGCACAAATTCTTAGAAGATTCGCTCTTCTTGCACTCAAGTCGGCCTTGTGCCTTTTGTATTCAATCCCGTTGCAATTTCTGTGTTTTATGGTCAATGTGAAGGTCCAAGGGATACAAAAAACCTGCACTGGTGCATCGGAATCTAATACTGGTCTCCCAGGAGCCGCTCAAATCACAAACTCTAAGAAGAATCACTCTTCTTGTACTTAAGTCAGCTTTGTCCCTTTCGTATTCAATCCCGATGCGATTTCTGTGTTTCATGGTCAATGTCAAGGTCCACGGGGGAACAGTAAACCTGCACTGGTGCATCGGAATCTAATACTCATCTCCTATTAGCCTCTCATAGCACAAACCCTTAGAAGATTCACTCTTCTTGCACTTACATAGGCAATGTCCCTTTCGTATGTAATCCCTATGCGATTTCTGTGTTTCATGGTCAATGGTAAGGTCCTAGGGATACAGTAAACCTGCACTGGTGCACGGAATCTAATACTGGTCTCCCAGTAACCGCTCAAAGCTGAAACTCTTAGAACATTCACTCTTCTTGTACTTAAGTCGCGTTTGTGCCTTTTATATTCAATCCCGTTGCAATTTCTGTGTTTCATGGTCAATGTGAAGGTCCCAGGGATACAGAAAACCTGCACTGGTGCATCGGAATCTAATACTGGTCTCCCTGGAGCCGCTCAAATCACAAATCCTTAAAAGATTGACCTTTCTTGCACTTACATTGGCATTGTCCCTTTCGTATTCAATCCCGATGCGATTTCTGTGTTTCATGGTCAATGTGAAGGTCCAAGGGATATAGTAAGCCTGCCCTGGTGCCTCGGAATCTGATACTGGTCTCCCATTATCCGCTCAAAGCAGAAACTCTTAGAAGATTCACTCTTCTTGTACTTAAGTCAGCATAGTGCCTTTTGTATTCAATCCCGATGCGATTTCTGTGTTTCATGGTCAATGTGAACGCCCAAGGGACACAGTAACCTCCACTGGTGCATCGGAATCTAATACGGGTCTCGCAGGAGCCGCTCAAATCACCAACTCTTAGAAGTTTCACTCTTCCTGTACTTAAGACGGCATTGTATCATTTGTATTCAATCCCGATGCGATTTTTGTGTTTCATGGTCAATGTGTATGTCCACGGGATACAGTAAACCTGCACTGGTGCATCGGAATCTAATACTGGTCTCCCATTAGCCGATCAAAATACAAAATCTTAGAAGATTCTGTCATGTTGTACTTCAATTGCCTTTGTGCCTTTTGTATTCAATCCCTACGCAATTTCACTGTTTCGTGGTCAATGTGAAATTCCAAGGAATCCACTAAACCTGCACTGGTGCATCGGAATCTGATACTGGTCTCCCAGGAGCCTCTCAAAGCACAAACTCTACGAAGATTCACTCTTCTTGTACTTAAGTCAGCCTTGTGCCTTTTGTATTCAATCCCATGCAATTTCTGTGTTTCATGGTCACTGTGATAGCCCAAGGGACACAGTAAACCTACACAGGTGCATCGGAAACTAATACTGGTCTCCTAGGAGCCGCTTAAAGCACAAACTCTTGGAAAGTTCCACTCCTCTTGTACTTAAGTCAGTGTTGTGCCATTTGTATTTAATCCTGCTGCGATTTTTGTGTTTCATGGTCAATGTGAAGGTCCACGGGATTCGGTAAATCTGCACTGGTGCATCGTAATCTAATGCTGGTCTCCCAGGAGCCACTCAAGGCAAACCTCTTAGAAGACTCACTCTTTTTGTTCTTATGTCAGCATTGTGCCTTTTGTATTCAATCCCGGTGCGATTTCTGTGTTTCGTGGTCAATGTGAAGAACCAAAGGATACAGTAAACCTGCACTGGTGCTTCGGAATCTCAAACTGGTCCCCCAAGAGCCGCTCAAAGCACAAACTTTTAGAAGATTCACTCTTCTTGTACTTAAGTCGGCATTGTGCCTTTTGTATTCAATCCCTTTGCATTTTCTTTGTTTCATGGTCAATGTGAAGGTCCAAGAGATACAGAAAACCTGCAGAGTTGCATCGCAATTTAATCCTGGCCTCCCAGGTGCCGGTCAAAGCACATACTCTTAGAAGATTCACTCTTCTTATACTTAAGTCGGCATTGTGCCTTTTGTATTCAATCTCGATGATATTTCTGTGTTTCATGGTCAATGTCAAGGTCCAAGGGATACAGTTCACCTGCACTGGTAAATCAGAATCTAATACAGGTCTCCCAGGAGCCGCGCAAAGCACAAACTCTTAGTACATTCACACTTCATGTACTTAGGTCGGCATTGTGCCATTTGTATTCAATCCCGTTGCGATTTCTGTGTTTTATGGTCAAAGTGAAGGTCCAAGGGACACATTGAACCTACATTGGTGCATCGGAATCTTATACTGATCTCCCAGGAGCCGCGCAAACACACAGTCTAAGAAGATTCACTCTTCTTGTACTTACGTTGGCATTGTGCCTTTTGTATTCAATCCCATGCAATTTCTGTGTTTCATGGTCAATGTGACGGTCCAAGGGAAATAGTTAACCTGCACTGGTGCATCGGAATCTAATACTGCTCTCCCAGGAGCCGCTCAAAGCACAAACTCTTAGAAGATTCACTCTTCTTGTACTTAAGTCGGCGTTGTGCCTTTGGTATTCAATCCCGATGCGATTTCTGTGTTTCATGGTCAATGTTAGAGTCCTAGTGATACATTAAACCTGCACTCGTGCATTGGAATCTAATACTGGTCACCCAGCAGCCGCTCAAAACATATACTCTTAGAGGATTCACTATTCTTGTACTTAGGTCAGCATTGTAGATTTTGTATTCAATCACGATGCGATTTCTGTGTTTCATGTTCAATGTCAAGGTCCAAGGGATACAGTAAACCTGCACTGGTGCACCAGAATCTAGTACTGGTCTCCCAGGAGCCGCTCAAATCACAAACTCTAAGACGATTCAGTCTTGTTGTACATTAGTCAGCATTGTCCCTTTCGTATTCAATCCCGATGCGATTTCTATGTTTCATGGCCAATGGAAGGGTCCAAGGGATATAGTAAACCTGCACTGGTGCATCGTAATTTAATACTGTTCTCCCATTTGCCCCTCGAAGAACAAACTCTTAGGAGATTGATTCTTCTTCCACTTAAGTCGGCATTGTGCCTTTTGTATTCAATCCAGTTGCGATTTCTGTGTATCATGGTCAATGTTACGGTCTAAGGGAAACAGTAAATCGTTACTGCTGCATCGCAATCTAAAACTGGCCTCCCAGGAGCCGCTCAAAGCACAAACTCTTAGAAGATTCACTCTTCTTGTACTTAAGTCGGCAATGTGCCTTTTGTATTCAGTGACGATGCAATTTCTATGTTTCATGGTCAATGTAAATGTCCACGGGATATAGTAGACTTGCACTGGTAAATCAGAATCTAATACAGGTCTCCTAGGAGCCAACCAAAAAAACACTCTTAGTAGATTCACTCTTCTTGTACATCTGTCGGCATTGTGCCTTTTGTATTCAATTCCGATGCAATTTCTGTGTTCACGTTCAATTTGAAGGTCCAAGGGATACAGTCAACCTGCACTGGTGCATTGGAATCTGATACTGGTCTCCCAGGAGCCGCTCAAAGCACAAACTCTTAGAGGATTCACTCATCATGTACTTAAGTCGGCATGTGCCTTTAGTATTCAATTCCGATGCAAGATCTGTGTTTCACGTTCAATTTTAAGGTCCAAGGGATACAGTAAACCTGCACTGGTGCAATTGAATCTAATACTGGTCTCCCAGGAGCCGCTCAAAGCACAAACTCTTAGAAGATTCACTCTTCTTGTACTTAAGTCGGCATCGTGCCTTTTGTATTCAATCCCAATGCGATTTCTGTGTTTCATGGTCAATGTGAAGGTCCAAGGGATACAGTAAATCGTCACGGCGGCATCGCAATCTAATACTGGCCTCCCAGGAGCCGCTCAAAGCACAAACTCTTAGAAGATTCACTCTTTTTGTACTTAAGTCGGCATTGTGCATTTTGTATTCAATCACGTTGCTATTTCTGTGTTTCATGGTCAATGCGAAGGTCCAAGGTATACAGAAAACCTTCAAAGATGCATCGGAATCTAATCCTGGTCCCCCATTAGCCGTACAAAGCATAAACCATTAGAAGATTCACTCTTCTTGCACTGAGGTTGGCATTGTCGCTTTCGTATTCAATCCCGATGCGATTTCTGTGTTTTATGGTCAATGTGAGGGTCCAAGGGATACAGTAAATCTGCACTGGTGCATCGGAATCTGATACTGGACGCCCATTAGCCGCTCAAAGCACAAAATCTTGGAGGTTCCGCTCTTCTTGTACTTAAGTCAGTATTGTGCCATTTGTATTCAATCCCGGTGCGATTTTTGAGTTTCATGGTCAATGTGAAGGTCCAAGGGATACAGTAAACCTGCACTGGTTCATCGGAAACTAATATTGGTCTCCCAGTAGCAGCTCAAGTCACAAGCTCTTAGAAGATTCACTCTTCTTTTACTTAAGTCGGCATGGTGCCTTTTGTATTCAATCCCGAAGCAATTTATGGGTTACATGGTCAATGTGAACGTCCACGGGATTCAGTAAACCTGCACTGTTGCATCGGAATCAAATACTAGTCCCCCAGGAGCCACTCAAAACACAAACTCTTAGAGGATTCACTCTTCTTGTACTTAAGTCGGCATTAGGCTTTTTGCATTTAATCCCGATGTGATATCTGTGTTTCATGGTCAATTTGACTGTCCAAGGGATACAGTAAACGTGCACTGGTGCATCGGAAACTTATATTGGTCTCTCATTAGCAGCTCAAAGCACAAACTCATAGAAAATTCACTCTTCTTGTACATAAGTCGTAATTGCGCCTTTCGTATTCTGTCCCGATGCAATTTCAGTGTTTTACGTTCAATTTGAAGATCCAAGGGATACAGGTAACCTGCACTGGTGCATCGGAATCTAATACTGGTCTCCCAGGAGCCGCTCAAAGCACAAACTCTTAGAAGATTCACTCTTCTTGTGCTTAAGTCGGCAATGTCCCTTTCGTATTCAATCCCGATGCGATTGATGTGTTTCATGGTCAATGTGAAGGTCCAAGGGATACAGTAAACCTTCACTGGTGCATCGGAATCTAATTCTGGTCTCCCAGGAGACGCACAAAGCACAAAATCTTAAAAGGTACGCTCTTTATGTACTTATGTCGGCATTGTGCCTTTTTTATTCAATCCCGATGCGATTTCTGTGTTCATGGTCAATGTCAATGTCCAAGGGATACAGTAAACCCGCACAGGTGCAACGAAATCTAATACTGGTCTCCCAGTAGCCTCTCAAAGCACAAACTCTTAGAAGATTCAATCTTCTCGTACCTCAGTCGGCATTGTGCCTTTTGTATTCAATACCGATGCGATTTCTATGTTTCATGGTCCATGTGAACACCCGAGGGATACAGTAAACCTGAACTAGTGCATCGCAATCTAATACTGGTCACCCAGGAGCCGCTAAAAACACAAACTCTTAGAAGATTCACTTTACTTGTACATAAGTCGGCATTCTGCCCTTTGTATTCAAACTCGATGCATTTTCTGTGTTTCACATACAATTTGAAGGTCCAAGGGATACAGTAAACCTGCACTGGTGCATCGGAATCTACTACTGGTCTCCCAGGAACCGCTCGAAACCCAAACTCTTAGAATATTCACTCTTCTTGTACTTAAGTCGGAATTGTGCCTTTTGTGTTCTATCCAGATGCGATTTCCGTGTTTCATGGTCAATGTGAAGGTCCACGGGATACAGTAAACCTGCACTGGTGCATCGGAACCTAATACTGGTATCCCAGGAGCCGACCTAAGCGCAAACTCTTAGAAGATTCACTCTTCTTGTACTTAAGTCATCATTGTCCCTTTCGTATTCAATCCCGATGCGATATCTGTGTTTCATGGTCAATGCGAAGGTCCAAGGGATACAGTAAACCTTCACTCGTGCATCAGAAACTAATAGTGGTCTCCCATTAGCCGCTCAAAGCACAAACTCTTCAAAGATTCAATCTTCTTGTACCTAAGTCGGCATTGTGCATTTTCTATTCAATCTCGATGCATTTTCTGTGTTTCACATACAATTTTAAGGACCAAGAGATACAGTAAACCTGCACTGGTGCATCGGATCTAATACTGGTCTCCCAGGAACCGCTCGAAACGCAAACTCTTCGAAGATTCACTCTTCTTGTACTTAAGTCGGCATTGTGCCTTTTCTATTCTATTCAGATGCGATTTCCGTGTTTCATGGTCAATGTGAAGGTCCAAGGGATACAGTAAACCTGCACTGGTGCATCGGAATCTAATACTGGTCTACCAGGAGCCGCTCAAAGCACAAACTCTTAGAAGATTCACTCTTCTTGTACTTAAGTCGGCATTGTGCCTTTTGTATTTAATCCCGTTGCAATTTCTGTGTTTCATGGTCAATGTGAAGGTCCATGGGATACAGTAATCCTCCACTGGTGCATCGGAATCTAACACTGGTCTCCCACTAGCCGCTCAAAGCACAAACCCATAGAAAATTCACTCTTCTTGTACTAAAGTCGGCATTGTCATTTATGTATTCAATCCCGATGCCATTTCTGAATTCATGGTCAATGTGAAGGTCAAAGAGATACAGTAAACCTGCACTCGTGCATCAGAAACTAATACTGGTCTTCCAGGAGCAGCTCAAAGCACAAACTCTTAGAAGATTCACACTTCTTGTGCTTAAGTCATCATTGTCCCTTCCGTATTCAATCCCGATGCGATTTCTGTGTGTCATGGTCAATGTGAAGCTCCAAGGGATACAGAAAACCCGCACTGGTGCATCGGAATCTAATACTGGTCTCCCATTAGCCGCTCAAAGCACAAACTCTTACAAGATTCACTCTTCTCGTACTTAAGACGGCATTGTGCCTTTTGTATTCAATCCTGATGCGATTTCTGTGCTTCATGGTCAATGTGAAGTTCCAAGATATACAGTAAACCTGCACTGGTGCATCGCAATCTAATACTGGATGGCCTCCCAGGAGCCACTCAAAGGGCAAACTCTTAGAAGATTCGCTCTTCTTGTACTTAGGTCGGCATTGATATTTTTGTATTCAGTGCCGATGCTATTTCTGTGTTTCATGGTCCATGTGAACACCCGAGGGATACAGTGAAACTGAACTGGTGCATCGCAATCTAATACTGCTTACCCAGGAGCCGCTAAAATCACAAACTAATAGAAGATTCACTCTTCTTGTACATAAGTCGGCATTGTGCCTTTTGTTTTCAATCCCGATGCATTTTCTGTCTTTCACATACAATTTGAAGGTCCAAGGGACACAGTAATTCTGTACTGGGGAATCGGAATCTAATACTGGTCTCCCAGGTGCCGCTCAAGGCACAAACTCTTAGAAGATTCACTCTTCTTGTACTTAATTCGGCATTGTGCCCTTTGTATTCAATCCCGATGCGATTTCTGTGTTTCATGGTCAATCTGAAGGTCCAAGGGATACATTAAACCTGCACTGGCCAATCGGAATCTAATACTGGTCTCCCAGGAGCCGCTCAAATCATAAACCCTTAGAAAATTCACCTTTCTTGTACTTAATTCGGCCTTGTCCCTTTCGTATTCAATCCCGATGCTATTTCTGTGTTTCATGGTCAATGTGTAGGTCCAAGGGATACAGCAAACCTGCACTGGTGCATCGGAATCTAATTCTCGTCTCCCATTGGCGTCTCAAGCACAAACTTTTAGAAGATTCACTCTTCATTTACTTAAGTCGGCATTGTCCCTTTCGTATTCAATCCCGATGCTATTTCTGTGTTTCATGGTCAATGTGTAGGTCCAAGGGATACAGTAAACCTGCACTGGGGCATCGGAATTTAATTGTGGTTTCCCAGGAGCCGGTCAAGGCACAAACTCTTAGAAGATTCACTCTTCTTGTACTTAAGTCAGCATTGTGCCTTTCGTATTCAATCCCGATGCGATTTCTGTGTTTCATGGTCAATGCGAAGGTCCAAGGGATACAGTAAACCTGCACTGGTGCATCGGAATCTAATACTGGTCTCCTAGGAGCCGCTCAAATCACAAACCCTCAGAAGATTCACCTTTCTTGTACTTAATTCTGCCTTGTCCCTTTCGTATTCAATCCCGATGCTATTTCTGTGTTTCATGGTCAATGTGAAGGTCCAGGGGATACAGTAAACTTGCACTGGTGCATCGGAATCTAATTCTGGTCTCCAATTGGCCTCTCAAAGCAAAAACGCTTAGAAGATTCACTCTTCATGTACATAAGTCGGCATTGTGCCTTTTGTTTTCAATCCAGATGCGATTTCTGTGTATCATGGTCAATTTGAACGTCCATGGATACAGTAATCCTGCACTGGTGCATTGGAATCTAATACTGGTCACCCATTAGCCGCTCAAAGCACAAACTCTTAGAAAATACTCACTTCTTGTACTTAAGTCGGCATTGTGCCATTTGTATTCAATCCCGATGCGATTTCTGTGTTTCATGGTCAATGTGAAGGTCCAAGGGATACAGTAATCCTGCACTGGTGCATCGGAATCTAATACTGGTCTCCCAGGAGCCTCTCAATTCACAAACTCAAAGAAGATTTACTCTTCTTTTACTTAAGTCGGCATTTTCCATTTCGTATTCAATCCCGAAGCGATTTCTGTGTTTCACGTTCAATGTGAAGGTCCAAGGGATACAGAAAACCTGCACTGGTGCATCGGAATTTAATACTGGTCACCCAGGAGCCGCTCAAAGCACAAACTCTCAGAAGATTCACTCTTCTTGTACTTAAGTCGGCATTGTGCTTTTGTATTCAATCCCGATGCAATTTCTGTGTTTCATGGTCAATGTGACGGCCAAAGGGATACAGTAAACCTGCACTGCTGCATCGGAATCTAATACTGGTCTCAGGAGCCGCTCATAGCACAAACTCTTGGAAGACTCACTCTTCTTGTACGTAAGTCGGCATTCTGCCTTTTGTATTCAATCCCGATGCAATTTCTGTGTTTCGTGGTCAATGTGAGGGTCCAAGAGGTACAGTAAATTTGCACTGGGGCATCGGAATTTAATTCTGGTCTTTCAGGAGACGGTCAAAGCACAAACTCTTAGAAGATTCACACTTCTTGTACTTAAATCGGCATTGTGCCTGTCGTATTCAATCCCGATGCTATTTCTGTGTTTCATGGTGAATGTGAAGGTCCAAGGGATACAGTAAACCTGCACTGGTGCATCGGAATCTAACACTGGTCCCCCATTGGCCTCTCAAAGCACAAACTCTTAGAAGATTCACTCTTCTTGTACATAAGTCGGCAATGTGCCTCTTGTTTTCAATCCAGATGCGATTTCTGTGTTTCATGGTCAATTTGAACGTCCAAGGGATAGAGTAAACCTTCACTGGTGCATCGGAATCTAATACTGGTCTCCCAGGGGCCTCTCAAATCACCAACTCTAAGGAGATTCACTCTTCTTTTACTTACGTCAGCATTGTCCGTTTCGTATTCATCCCGATGCGATTTTTGTGTTTCATGGTCAATGTGACGGTCCAAGTGATACAGTAAGCCAGCACTGGTGTATCGGAATCTAATGCTGGTCTCCCAGGTGCCGCTCACAGCACAAACTCTTAGAAGATTCAATCTTCTTGTACTTTGATCGGCATTGTGATTTTTGTAGTTAATCTCGATGCAATTTCTGTGTTTCATGGTCAATGTGAAGGTCCAAGGGACACAGTAAACCTGCACTACTGCATCGGAATCTAATGCTGGGGTCCCAGGAGCCCCTCAAAGCACACACTCTTAAAAGATTCACTCTTCTTGTATTTATGTCGGCATTGTCTCTTTTGTATTCAATCCCAATGCAATTTCTGTGTTTCATGGCCAATGTGAATGTCCATGGGATACAGTGAACCTGCACTGGTGCATCATAATCTAATACTGGTCACCCAGGAGCCGCTCATAGCACAGACTCTTAGAAGATTCACTCTTCTTGTACTTAAGTCGGCATTGTGCCTTTCGTATTCAATCCCGATGCGATTTCTGTGTTTCACGTTCAATGTGAAGGTCCAAGGAATACAGTAAACCGGCACTGGTGCATCGGAATCTAATACTGGTCTCCCATTGGCCTCTCAAAACACAAACTCTTAGAAGAATCACTCTCCTTGTACATAAGTCGGCATTGTGCCTT
Source organism: Schistocerca serialis cubense (assembly GCF_023864345.2). Lineage (NCBI taxonomy): Eukaryota > Metazoa > Arthropoda > Insecta > Orthoptera > Acrididae > Schistocerca > Schistocerca serialis. Next base: position 794,481,381 of record NC_064642.1, on the reverse strand, counting down.
TTGCTTTCAATCCAGATCGATTTCTGAGTTTCATGGTCATTTTGAACATCCAAGGGATACAGAAAACCTGCACTGGGGCATGGAATCTAATACTGGTCTCCCATTATCCGGTCAAAGCACAAACTCTTAGGAGATTCACTCTTCTTGTATTTAAGTCGGCATTGTGCCTTTTGTATTCAATCCCGATGCGATTTCTGTGTTTCATGGTCAATGTGAAGGTCCAAGGGATACAGTAAATTTGCATTGGTGCATCGCAATATAATACTGGTCTCCCAAAAGCCGCTCAAAGCACACACTCATAGGAGAATCACTCTTCTTGTACTGAAGTCGGCATTGTGCCTTTTGTATTCAATCCCGATGTGATTTCTGTGTTTCATGGTCACCGTGAAGGTCCAAGGGATACAGTAAAACTGCACTGGTGCATCGCAATCTAATACTGGTCTCCCAGGAGTCGCTCAAAGTACAAACTCTTAGAAGATTTACTCTTCTTGTACTTATGTCGCCATTGTGCCTTTTGTATTCAGTGACGATGCAATTTCTATGTTTCATGCTCAGTGTGAAGGTCCAAGGGATACAGTAAAACTGCACTGGTTCATCGGAATCTAATACTGGTCTCCCATTAGCCGCTCAAAGCACAAACTCTTAGAAGATTCACTCTTATTGTACTTACGTTGGCATTGTGCCTTTTGTATTCAATCCCGATGCAACTTCTGAGTTTCATGGTCAATGTGACGGTCCGAGGCATACAGTGACCCAGCACTGGTGTATAGGAATCTAATACTGGTCTCCCAGGAGCTGCTCAAAGCACAAACTCTTAGAAGATTCAATCTTCTCGGACTTAAGTCGCATTGTGAAGTTTGTATTTAATCTCGATGCAATTTCTGTGTTTCATGGTTAATGTGAAGGTCCAAGGGACGCAGTAAACCTGCAGTTTTTCATTGGAATCTAATACTGGTCTCCCAGGAGCCGCTCTTGTCACAAACTCTTAGAAGATTCACTCTTCTTGTACTTAAGTCTACGATATGCGTTTTGTATTCAATCCCGATGTGATTTCTGTGTTTCATGGTCAATGTGAAGGTCCAATAGATACGGTAAACCTGGTCTGATGCATCGGAAACTAATACTGGTCTCCCAGGAATCGCCAAAGCACAAACTCTTAGAAGATTCACTCTTTTTGTACTTAAGTCGGCAATGTGCTTTTGTATTCAATCCCGATGTAATTTCTGTGTTTCATGGTCAATGTGACGGTCCAAGGGATACAGTAAGCCTCCACTGGTGCATCGGAATCTAATACTGGTCTCAGCAGCCGCTCATAGTTTAAACCCTTGGGAGATTCACTCTTTTTGTGATTAAGTCGGCATTGTGCCTTTTGTATTCAATCCCAATGCGATTTCTGTGTTTTTATGGACAATGTGAAGGTCCAACTGATACAGCAAACCTGCACTGGTGCATCGGACTCTAATACTGGTCTCCCAGGAGCCGCTCAAAGCACAAACTCTTAGAAGATTCACACTTCTTATTCTTAAGTCGTCATTGTGCAATTGTATTCAATTCCGATGCGATTTCTGTGTTTCATGGTCAATGTGAAGGTCCAGGGGATACAGTAAACCTGCACAGGTGCATCGGAATCTGATACTGGTCTCCCAGGAGCCGCTTAAGGCAAAAACTCATAGAAGATTCACTTTTCTTGTTATTAAGTCGGCATTGTGACCATTGTATTCAGTGCCGATGCAATTTCTATGTTTCATATTTAAAGTGAAGGTCTAAGGCATACAGTAAACCAGCACTGGTTCGTCGGAACGTAATACTGGTCTCCCAGGAGCCGCTCAAAGAACACACTCTTAGAATATTCACTCTTATTGTACTTAAGTCGGCTTTGTGCCTTTTTTATTCAATCCCGATGCGATTTCTGTGTATCATGGTCAATGTGAAGTTCCAAGGGATACTGTAAACCTGCACTGCTGCATCGGAATCTAATATTGGTCTCCCATTAGCCGCTCAAAGCAAAAACCCTTAGAAAATTCACTTTTCTTGTACTTAAGTCGGCATGGTGCCGTTTCTATTCAATCCCGATGTGATTTCTGTGATTCATGGTCAATGTGAAGGGCCAAGGAATACAGTAAACCTGCAATCGTACATAGTAACCTAATACTGGTCTCCCAGGAGCCGCTAAACATACAAACCCTTAGAAGATTCACTCTTCATGTTCTTGAGCTGGCATTGTGCCTTTTGTATTCAATCCCGATGCGATTTCTGTGTTTCATGTTCAATGTGAAGGTCCAAGGGATACAGTAAACCTGCACTGGTGCATCGGAATCTAATACTGGTCTCCCTTAACCCCATCCAATCACAAACTCTAAGAAGATTCACTCTTCTTGTACTTAAAACGGTATTGTCCCTTTTGTATTCAATCCCGAAGCGATTTCTGTGTTTCATGGCCAACGTGAAGGTCCAAGGGATACAGTAAACCTGCACTGGTGCATCGGAATCTAATACAGGTCTCCCATAAGCCGCTAATAGCAAAAAATCATAGGAGATTCACTCTTATTGTACTTAAGTCGGAGTTGTGCCTTTTGTATTCAGTCCCTATGCGATTTCTGTGTTTCATGGTCAATGTGACGGTCCAAGGGATACAGTTAACATGCACTGGTGCATCGGAATCTAATACTGATTTCCCAGGAGCCGCTCAAGACACAAGCTCCAAGAAGATTCACTCTTCTTGTACCTAAGTCAGCTATGTGCCTTTTGTATTCAATCCCGATGCAATTTCTGTGTTTCATGGTCAATGTGAAGGACCAAGGGATACAGTAATCCTGCACTGGTGCATCGCAATCTAATACTGGTCTCCCATTAGCCGCTCAAAGCACAAAGTCTTAGAAAATTGACTCTTCTTGTACTTAAGTATGCATTATCCCTTTCGTATTCAATCCCGATGCGATTTCTGTGTTTCATGTTCAATATGAAGGACCAAGGGATACAGTAAACCTGCACTGGTGCATCAGAATCTAATACTGGACTCCCAGGAGCCGCTCAATCCACAAACTCATATAAGATTTACCCTTCTTGTACTTAAGTCGACATTGTCCATTTCGTATTTAATCCCGATCCAATTTCTGTGTTTCATGGTCAATGCGAAGGTCCAAGGGATACAGTAAACCTTTACTCGTGCATCGGAATCTAATACTGGTCTCCCATTAGCCGCTCAAAGCACAAACTCTTAGAAGATTCACTCTTCTTGTACTTAACTCGGCATTGTGCCTTCTGTATTCAGTGACGATGCAATTTCAATGTTTCATGCTCACTGTGAAGGTCCAAGGGATACAGTAAACCTGCACAGGTTCATCGGAATCTAATACTGGTCGCCCAGGAGCCGCTCAAAGCACAAACTCTTAGAAGATTCATTCCTATTGTACTTAAGTCGGTGTTGTGCCTTTTGTATTTAATCCCGATGCGATTTCTGTGATTCATGCTCACTGTGATTGTCCAAGGGATACAGTAAACCTACACTGGTGCATCGGAATCTAATACTGATCTCCCAGGAGCCGCGCAAAACACAAACTCTTAGAAGATTCACCATTCTTATACTTACGTTGGCATTGTGCCATTTGTATTCAATCCCGATGCAAAACCTGTGTTTCATGGTCAATGTGACGGTCCAAGGGATACAGTAAACCTGCACTGCTGCATCGGAATCTGATACTGGTCTCCCAGGAGTCGCTCAAACCAGAATCTCTTTAAAGATTTACTCTTCTTGTACTGAAGTCGGCATTGTGCATTTTGTATTCAGTCCCGATGCGATTTGTGTGTTTCATGGTCCATATGAACACCAAAGGGATACAGTAGACCTGCACTGGTGCATCGGAATGTAATACTGGTCTCCCATTATCCGCTCAGCGCAAGAACTCTTAGAAGATTCACTCTTCTTGTACTTAAGTCTGCATTGTGCCTTTTGTATTAAATCCCGTGGGAATATCTGTGTTTCATGGTCAATGTGAAGCCCCAAGGGATACAGTAAACGTGCACTGGTGCATCGGAATCTAATACTGGTCCCCCAGGAGCCGCTCAAAGCACAAACTCTTAGAAGATTCACTCTTCTTGTATCTATGTCGGCATTGTCCCTTTTGTATTCAATCCCGATGCAATATCTGTGTTTCATGGTCAATGTGATGGTCCAAGGGATACAGTAAACCTGCACTGGTGCATCGGATCTAATACTGGTCTCCCAGGAGCCCCTCAAACCACAAACTTTTAGAGGATTCACTTTTCTTGTACTTATGTCGGCATTGTCCCTCTTGTATTTAATCCCGATGCAATATCTGTGTTTCATGTTCAATGTGAAGGTCCAACTGATACAGTGAACCTGCACTGGTGCATCGGAATCTAATACTGGTCTCCATTAAGCCCTTCAAATCACAAAATCTAAGAAGATTCACTCTTGTTGTACTTAAAACGGCATTGTCCCTTTCGTATTCAATCCCGAAGTGATTTCTGTGTTTCATGTCCAATTTGAAGGCCCAAGAGATACAGCAAACCTGCACTGGTGCATCGGAATCTAACACAGGTCTCCCATAAGCCGCTTACAGCACAAAATCTTAGGAGATTCACTCTCATTGTACCTAAGTCGGCATTGTCCCATTTCTAATCAATCCCGATGCGATTTCTGTGTTTCATGGTCAATGTGACGGTCCAAGGGATACAGTTAACATGCACTGGTGCATCGGAATCTAGTACTGATCTCCCAGGAGCCGCTCATAGCACAAACACCTAAAAGATTCACTCTTCTTGTACTAAAGTCGGCATTGTGCCATTTGTATTCAATCCCGTTGCTATTTCTGTGTTTCATGGTCACTGTGAAGGTCCAAGGGATACAGAAAACCTGCAAAGGTGCAT